>NW_020449019.1:820449-835624 GCF_003343035.1 Apteryx rowi | reverse complement strand
CCAGGTGCAGGACTCTGCACTTCCCTTTATGGAACTCCATGGGGCTCCTCTCTGCCCATCTCTTCAGCCTGTCGAGGTCCCTCTGAATGGCAGCATACAAATACATACTAGACAGAGGCATTGGTCACATTGAAGGTTGAGCATATAGCCATCTCTCTGCTGAAATAAGACTTCTTTGTTACATAACACTCAAAAGGAGTTCGGTTATTTAGTTGCTTGGAAAATGAGACTGTCTTCAGGGATATTTTCCACATGAAAAATAGAAAATTTCAGAAAAAATAGAAGAATTTTTCTGGTTTGTTTCCTTTTCATTGATCCATCAGCAGCAGCTACAAGAAAATCATTAATGCATCCAGATGCAATAGCTCTGAAGTGGCAGCTGCAGCACTGTCTGTAAGAGGTAATTCTACCAATGAAATGTGTGCCAGTAGGCAGACGTATCAAGGAAGCTTGCAAGGGGCAGAGCCACCAGTTGCCCCTTTAACATCAGTGGATTCAGGACACGCTCTAGGGCCCGTGTTAGCCAAGTAGATGCATTGCTAAGCAGTATTTTTACCATGACTGCAGTTTCATCTAGCTCTATCACCCCCAAGAATCAGCTATGGTCCATTATGTATTAACACAGAGATATCAAGAAACAAATATGGGAGGCTGATGCCACCTTTTCATGAGCCAACAAGGAGAGTACTCTCTTCTTCATGATCAATTTTATTTTGCCTGAGTCAAGCCAGCTGCAGATCTAGCACTTAGAGCCAACCCAGTGCCAGCTGATGCAACATGAACATGCCTTTCTGCTGAAGAGAAAGTGTGCTGGTGACAGACTGGGCTTTGTTCACCCTGGGACGTTTTCCTATTTTTTCCCTACCAGAAAATGTGTGGCAATTCCAGCATCAAGTTCCAGTAAGAGATGGCTGGGCCACCTACTTTGTAGGAAATGTTCTTCACCCAGCCATGCAGATGCAGTCCCATCTAACCTCAGCCTTACCAGGTTGTTAACTCTTGTGATACTGGCAACTTCAGGGATATCCAACTTCCTAAAGGTGACAACATTTCTGCCCTGCTAAAGCAAGTCTCCTGATCTCATTCAGGAAGTTAATAGGACATCTTCACCTCTGACTCTGATATTTTGGAAACTATCCTTTCTGACTCTTTATCCACAATCACAAGATCATGCTTTTCTCATCTGTTTTGTCAAGAAGATGCCTTTCCCCATCAAACTGGGTAACTCTTGGCTCATTGTCCCTAGCTCTGGCATTTAGTGGAAGAACTGCCAGGTACAATTCAACCTGATTTTCCGTCACTGGTCATGTTTAGTAAACCTACAGCTGATACCATAAGAAAGATCTGGAAGCTTCAGACTCTTGATCCCTGAAAAATGCCAAGACTTAGTCAATGTCCTTGACAAAGAGATACCTTGCCTCTGAATTGGCTTTACAATTGTCCAGTTTATTTATAACCTGTAAGGAAAATAAGGCCCCAGGCAACCTGATCTAGCCTTTAAATTAGCCCTGCTTTGAGCAGAAGTTGAAGCAGATGACTGCCTAAGGTCCCTTCCAACTTCAGTGTCTATCAGCTGAAGATCTCACTGGGAGACTGTACTCTTGCAGCTGACTCCATATGCAGAACAGCTCTGGGTACTCTACTTGTCTGATGGCTATTCTGACTGTCCAGTCTTACCTTTAAGTCTGTCATTTAACCCAGCTATGACCCCCTGCCTACTCAGTGACATCCTTAGGGATGTCCTGGACTGGTTTATGCTTAATTCCATTGATGACAGGCCTCTTCATGATCAAATATCTGCCTGTGTTTGAATTGTTTGGTGAAAATGACCTGTGCATAAAGACAAGAAAGTGCAAAATTGATCAGGCAGAGCAGGATTTTGCTTACTGTTTCAGCTTTTCAGGTGAAATAAGCATGGACCAAAAGACAGGATCTGCCTTCGTGGAGCAGGTAGTTTCAAAAAATGCTCACAAGGATCAGTGCCTCCTGGATTTGCCAGTTTTTGTGGGCATTTGATCAGGGAGTGTTCCTGATAACTCTGTTTATGTATAAAAGCATCAGGTTCACTCAGATGCAGGAAGCCCAGTTTGCCTTTGATCAGTTCAAACAGGCATCTACATCGGTGTCTATCCAGGCACTGGAAAACCTTTCATTGCTGAGATCGATGCATTCAGCCATGTGATCAGAGCTGCATCCTTGCAACATTAGGTGGCCCAAAATGAACTCAGACTATGTGCAGTGAACTCCTGTGAGTTTGCACAATAACAGCAGAATCTAAAGATCAGACATGAGAAACCTGTGTCTGTCAAAGATGTCCTCCAACAATGACACCATCATCTGTAAGACAGACAACTTGTAATCTAGGTATTCATGAATCAGAATAAACTTTTATATCCAGCTTCTATGATGGCTTTGAATCAACACCAAATTTTGTGGTTCTTCCTGTTTCTCTGATTCACCTGAAACAAAAGGCAGTTGCTGTTGCTGCCGATGCTGCAGATGGTGAGTCAGTCCCAGTGCTGCCGAGACTTCCCTGAAAACCGACACCTGGTCCCTGCAGGCTAGAGCCAAGGTCTCTGGCATACAGCTTTGCTCCTTGCAACGGCCCCACTCATTTGGTTTGTAAACAGTTTGGGAGGAGGTGGAGAAAGGGGAAAAAAGGGGGCATCTGAGACAGACACAAATCCGGAAAGATTCAGATGAAGCAAAAACATGAAACTGCAGTCATCACAGGATCATCTTCATCATAAACCTTTTGAGCCAGTTCTGCAATTTGCATCTGGATGAGTTTCATTCTCTATCAATGTTCATTAGCAGCCGCCCAGCACTAACCTGCCTGCTCAGGAATAATTAGGCCCTTTTTCTGAAGGTCATGATAGTACTAACATCACAACTTCCCTTGCTTTGAACACACAAATGGCTGGATACTATGAGCACCTATTAAAGCACTCCTGCAAGAGGTGCTGGGAACACACAGCCAGTGGGGCAGCACAGAAGCCAGTTTTGGGAAGCTATGCATTATTTTTACAGCAAATATCTATGTTGCATGACATGAACTGCTTAAGCTGGAGACAGCCAATGATTGGATGTGGCCTACCTTGTGCTTTCTGGAAGAAGGGAGGGAAGGCAGAACATGCATTAAACCTGAGAGGCAATGTTATGTTTGGGCTTTTAGTTCTGTTTACAGCACAGGGCTCTGCATTCATTCACAGCCACAAGCAGTGCCTCCAGTACAGTGTTTTAGATGGGTCACCATAACCCTTCCTAGCCTTCAAGATCATGGGTTTGAGCACTGAAAAGTAATTTTCAATGACTTGTGCATCACTGTTAGACAGCCCCAGGGACTGGATCAGCTTTGAAGAACCTCTTCAGAGTGCACACTGTGCAGCTGGGGTCATGGGAGCTGCTAGTTCGTGGTAGAGTGGCCTCCTGTTAAATTTGTGGCCAGGTAGGGAAGGTAGTGGTTGTGTCTAGCACAGGACAAGAACTCTCCAGTTCTAACCACAGATCAATCACTTTCTAACCTTTGACCATAATTCCAGTGTTGTGGTTACCCCCAGGATTTTCCTGACAGCTGACTATGGTGAGCAAAGGCAAGGCTGTATCAGTTCTTCTGATGCATGGACTGTCTGTCTTTTGCTGTTGCACTGTGTAGCTCAGGTGGGCTTTCATCGCACCCTCTTGTGGAGGCTTTGGGCCCAGGATCAGCTGACAGAAGAAACCTCTGTAGGAAATGGACCTTCCCATGTCTGTCAGATGTCACTAGCTCTCTCTGGGAAGCACTGTGCTGCAATATCTCTCCACTGACCTCTGGCCATTGGTCTTGCTCCACTAGCCCAGGCTACTGTGGTAGTTGACTGTGTCCCAGAGGGCTTCATTTATGGAGTTCAGGCTGAGAGTTTCTGGCTGACATGGGATACAGCTGTAGCAATGTGATTTTGGCAAGGTGTCAACCATTTAGTGTGTCCTGCTTTGTTCTCCCTGAATTTCAAACGATGAATCTTCAGGGCCTGCTACAAAGTACATCAATCCTCCTGTAGAGGCAGTCTGGAGCATGGCTGAGATGTCAGAGGGAAGATGGAGCTGCCTCCTAAGAGAGGAGTTGTGTTGCATCACTGAAGGACAGCTTATTATCGAGGAAACAGATGTTGTATGAGTTCTGAGATGCCTACCAAAGCCCTTGATATCACTGGGAACCAAACAGCATAAAAAGGAGGACCACAAATCTGAACCAAGGTTTGCATATGGTCTTTGCTGCTATCTGAGTTGGAGTTGAATGCATGCACTGAGAACTCTTCACAGCTCCCCAAAACTGACAGCTCTCCATTGTTACTGTGGTGAAACAAAAGTTTCTAGGCATTGCATGGTTCTGTCTCCATCTTGTATAGCTCACAGTCCAAACAGACACAGGTGAGGGGGAAATGGTCATGAATTGCTCCAAAGCTACCCAGTGGGTCGGTATGAGAATGTGATGAAGTCCCAAGTTTGGCCTGACTTTCCAAGGGATGAGAGCCCTCCTTGTCTCCACTAAGTGCAACAGATCACAGACTCTAAGCATCCCTGTAAGGCAGCATTGGCCTCTTGGGCTCTCTTGTCCTCTTCTGCAAGCTGGGGATGGCAGTTGTTAACTAGTTCCACACCTGGTTTCTCACTGTACCCATCTCAACTCATGCCGGCAGAGCTCATAAATGGAGTGAAGCAGAGGTTCTCATCAGAGACAGCATTTGTCAGCACAGGACAGACATTACTGGGGTTTGCCCTTCAGGTCAGGATGGTGTTTCCATGGCCAGGCCCAGCTCTATCTTATGAAGAAGAATTTCCAGCATAGACCAAGGTCAGCATATGGCCTTTGTACTTTCTTCAGCAAGACGTTGCTATACTATAACTCTTGCTTTTAAAAAATTTAAATAATGGAATAAAGTGTAACCTGGAGCCATTTCAAACTCTCAGGCAGACAGATAGCTGTTTTGCTCTACTGAATCCATGCATATTTAGGCAGTTCCTTATTAAATAGACAAGAGTCACTCTATCTATTAAATACTTGCATGAAGATGGAGAATGTTTTTGGTATCTTTGCAGAAGGCTACATGCTCTATTGGTGCAGGGATTGGCTGCATTTTGTGTTTTATGCAATACATAGGAAGGCTGAAATCTCAAATCTAATGGCCACAATAGTTACAATGCCAGTGCATGTACAGCATTGTATACCAGTGCGGCTGTGAGTCATTATGGGGTGACTTGTTGATAAGAGGCAGATAAGAGATAGGAACATAAGAGAAAATAATCGGGCACTGAGTGCTGGCTGCTCTTTCTCAGACCTGTTAATATCAGAAGTTCAAGGATGCTAGCTGTCTGGCAGCCCTGATCCACCACCAGTGTTCCAGAGTTGTCCAGCCACTCTGGATCTGCTGCTGGCTTGCCCTATTCAGGGTAGTCTGAGGGGTACCAAGTTTAATTGGGCATTGGTGACACAACAGGACACTTTGGGCTCGGCAGTCCTGGATCCAACTGAATGCCACCTTTCTGTGCATTGAATTTGGTCCTCATCTATTGAATCTTGCATTTTCCTACAGGCTGTCATCCTCTGTCATGTGTATACCATGCACTTTTAAACTGATTGTTGACTTTATCCATGTACTAAAGCTCCAGCTGTTGGCAGAACCGTTGACTGATTTCAGGCTCTGAATCTACCTGTTATAGCTGAGCATGTCTTATTCTGCATGCCCAGAGATATCTTGTGCAGACCTTCCTTATTCCCCGATGGGCTACAGCTAACCTACTCCTTACTCTCCTTCCTACCTGCCTATATCTCAAACTTTTCCTTTTTGCAGTTACACAGCCTGAGTAATTCATCTTGAGTTATGCTGCATGCTGCTTGGAAGAGGTTGGCTTGGTTGATCTATTGGCTAGGAAACAGATCCAGTAGAAACTTTCATATCTGGTGCGAGGAGTTTGGTGCTCCACTCCCACTTATATATCCCAAAGGCAGCTGGAGTAACTTCAGCCCTGGAGGACCTGCAGTGTTTGCTTACAAATCCCAGGCATCCCCATGTACACATGGCACCAGGAGAATTCCAGAGGGGTCTAGAACTGTTTGAATCAAAACATCCAACAATTTATAATGAGATCTGAGTTCATTCTGGCAGCCTGAAAAACTCTACAATAGAGGATCATTAACAAAGGACATTAATAACCTGCATGTTTGCACTTGCTGCTGGTTGACCCTGTCTGTATTTGTAAGGAAGCACTAGGGGATCTGTGTTGGTTCAAATCTTCAGCAATCCATGAATGGCTTTTAAAGAAAAGCTGCTATTTCATACGGCTTTCCATATAGGGACCAGTGGGAACATTATAGAAGAGTCCTTTTCAGTCCTCTCAAATCTATATGCCACCTAACCCCACTGAGAAAAAAATACAGGGCCTCTCATGCAGTTATCTCTCAGTAGCTTTCGTTACAACCGTATTTCCATGTTCATTTATTACTTTTATTTCCTCTACTTCTGGTGACTTGCTTGTCCATGTGGGAAGATGTTTGTATGTCTGAGTTTTCGCAGACTAGTATCTGATTCTCAGGATTTACTCTCAGAAATAGAGGGAAGATAGGACTCTCAGAACTCTGCTTTCTTACGTATATGCTTAGCCTGATTTGATTTAACTGTCGAATGAACCCAAAACTTTATTGAAATGCTCATTCCCCAGTCTCTCCCCAAATGCCCTTGGTCTCTTTTAATTCCTTGCTCTCTCAGGTCCTTGCTTTGCTAAAGGACGCTGGAGCAAGGACTTTCATGCTGTGCATTTAAACAGCATTTGGCCACGACCAGTTCATAGTAGCACTTACTTAGAAAGACTTTCTTGACTTTCTTGACTTTCATTGAAAGATGGAGGCGATGTATACCAAACTCATTGCAGGTCTTTGATTCATGTGGACATTGGATCAGCATTTTAGTAGGTTTTCAAGGCACTACCACATCTAGCTCCCCTTCAGACTCAACTGGATTGGGGAACTGAACTCTCCTCTGTGACCTGGAATGTTTCTCCTTCAGTTTCTATGCTCCTAAGGCAGGAACTGAATATTTTATTATTATTTGAAGATAGTTAAGCCCTCTTTGTAATTTGCCATAGCAGATTAGAGTTTCTTTTATATTAAATTGGAGGCTTCCTCTAAAGCATCCTAAAAAGAGCTCATTTCATTAGCACGCTGTTGATTTATTATTTATAATGACTGTTTACAAAACATCCTGCAAAGACGACGAGGCCCTGGTCAGGTGACTGCATATTTCTGCAGGCAGCTCCAGCTCTCCTGAGCAACCCACATGCCCAGGCTCAGCAAAAAATTAGCTGCTGATTAGAAGTGATTTGCAAGGAGAGTTTAAACAAAACAATCCATCTAAAATGTTTGAGGTATTCTGTTATAGCTGATGTAGCTGATGAGGAAACTGATCTTTGCTGGAAGTTTCTGTGGTGTTTTCTGTGGGATGCCCACACTTGCTCCTTTCCAAGGGTTATGTATTCAAGGCAAGAACTGGTGTAATCCCACATTGCCCCTTCCTGATCTCTTCTTTTGAGCACCATCCAGTCAGTCTCCAGGTCTGCTCAGTGACACCAGATACTCAAACTGTTGTGTGCTACCAACTCCTGACCCCATCTGCATAGCCCCATGACTTTTAATTAGCTTCAGCCTAAACTGGAGGCACTGAGTAAAGTGGGCATGAAAGGAGCAGGGAGTAACTTTGCCCCTTCACTCCACTCCTGTGTTAGTGGGGTATCTCTGCAAGGCCCATTTTTTTTTGGTGATTTGCATGTTGGCATGATTTCCAAAAGTACCGGCATGTGCTTAACTTGATTAGCATGGTTTGAGGAGACATTTTATCATCCAGTGCAACAGCGGTGGTGAGATGTGTGCAGCACAATATTGAAAGCTCCTCTCTTAAACTTCAGTCATAGAAACATCAGTTACAGTGATGGTTACTGCGCCTGCAAATATTGAAGAAATGGCTTAGAAACATTGAATGGTGCCAAGGCCTGCAAGAGGAGAAGATTGATTGCTCTGTTTCTGGAGTGGGGCTGATGGAGCTCCATTGCAGTGCTGCAGGCTGCATGCTCCAGGAAACGTTGCCAACAATAAATGTTTGGTGTATGATGTAGGTGTTTATGTCTAAAGAAGATAGACTGGGTTGTGCACATGAGTTTTTTAGGGGCTGCTTTCTATCTTTTTGCTCTGCACCTCTGCTGACTCTTCTGTTTCAAAGAGCCACTCAGTAACCCCCAGACAGTTTGCTTTAGCTTAGAGGGGAAAACACCCCTTCCTAACCCTGCACACGAAGCCAGAGACCTGTCAGCATGGGCTCTTCTGTCTGAAGTCTCCTGGGATTCCATGCCCATCTGTGAAGGCAGGAGGTTCCAGCTCCTCCTCAAGGACTGTACCAGCACTATGGGACTCGGAAAGCTACAACGGCTGCTATTTGGAAGTTAAGCAAGAAGATGTGACTGCTCCTAAGCCATGAATCTGCTGAATGAGAGTGGAAAGACCTCCTAACACAGGTGTTTCTTTGGAGAACATCGTTTTACAATGAAGCAATGAAGAATTACTAAATGAATAGGAATAATACTGCTCTAGCACAAAATTTTCCTCTCCATCCTTGCTCCCCCACTGATAGAGGACATAGTCTTTCTTTTTAGACTTCCTGACATCCTACCCCCTTCTGCCTCTCTCCAAGTACAGTGCAGAATGTGGCAACAAGGGTTCCATGTGCCTTCTGGAGTGGACAAAGTGAGCACTTGTTTTCTAGCAAGGACCATGTACACCTCACAGGTCCTCACAAGGGACCTCACAAAGTCCTTTGAAGGCATTGATCCAGATGGCATGTGGTACCCAATGTAGCTGCACAGAGCTATATCTCTGCTTTGCTTTTGATTGACAATGATTTCTCTCCTATACTGAGAGGCTTCATCTGATTTTCATGTGTTCCTGAGGAAGACAGTGGGTTCCCCCATTCCTGTATTGCAGATATTCTATGTCTCACTTAGGTCAGTTCTCCCAGCATCCAAGGCACCATCACTAAAATGCTCTCTCACTGTTACGTGGCATGTGGATAACCAGCTGCTAGTGGAAGTACTGACAGCTGCAGTGGGAAGGACTCATATCTGCATAAGACTGCAGTTATGGAGAGAGGCACTAACAGCTGAAGATGCATGTTTGAGGGGTTTTGCCTCCTCTTTTCAAGTCATGAGTTGTTTGTGAACAGTTCCATGCTTTTTTGCATTGATCTTTTCAAAGTTTCCTGCCCCTGCTTCCATCCACTAGTATTTGCTAGTGTGCTGAGTCTCCTCTTTGCTGGCTCATGCTTTGGTGTGTACTATAGGGTGAGGACAGCACCCTCCAGTCAAACTCCCTACACCTGCATCTAAGTAAGTTCTCATGAGGTCACATCCGCTATGTTTTGGCCCTGCTGAACCATGCACAGAGGCCCAGAAGAGCCAGCTGCACCTAAGAATCAACCTTTTTATTTCTGAGAATAGCACTTGATGTATAGCATCAATGCATGGGTGAGCCAGCCAGCCTGGTTCTCCCTGAAGATGTTATCTCTTCGGAGAACTGGTATGTTTTAATAGTAGAGCTGGCAACAAAAAAACTGTCAAACTGCATAAACAGCCAAACTGCTGATCTAGAGCTGCCTATCTCTGATATCTTCCAATCTTAAAGGGCCAGTGGTCCTACCATTAGAATGGTAGGAAAGGACCCTGATACATGATGATAACTGGGTGAAGAGATTCATTTATAAACTCTCACTGATATTATTTATGATGTTGATTAACCCTTTGATCCATCTGAGTCTCCAGTCTTCTCTCTTCACCTTGCCTCATTCTTGTTCGACATGCTCTCCCATGTCCTCCAGTGCCTTGCTCCTCAGTGGATGCTTCCTAGCTAGATACCTCCCCATGTCCTCTTCCTGGGGCTGTGACTTTGCCCACATCCCACTGGTGGTTCTGCTCAGTTACTCTATCATAACTCTCCAGAGTGAGAACTGCGTGCTACTTGATGCTTAACCCAATGAGGCCTAGAATTGCTTGGTCTCTAGGAACCACTGTAATAACCATAACGGTGGGGATGATTAATCAGGAAATGGTAAAGAAAAATGCTTATAATGAAGAAATTGAATTTCTCACTTTACTGAGAGGTACAAACTCATAGACAAGGTCATGGAGAAGAAATCTATTGAACGCTACTAAATACAAAGACTTTGCTTCTGCATCAGGAAGTCTCTAATCTGCAAACTATCACAGTTGAGAGAGTATCATGGGGCAATATTTTTCCATACTCATTCTCCTTTATTTATTGGCCATTGTGGGAGCCAAGGTGGACCTTTGTGACACCTAGTCTTCTGTTCTTATGGTCATGATCTGATTTACAGAACTTTGCTGATGGAAGCAGACAGCAAAGGGCCCTGCTCAGATATGCAATGAGAAGCAAAGCACGGTCCTTGGTGTGCATGCCACCCCTCCTCATCTGCTTGAGCTGACCACGCCCTGCGGAAACATCTGTGCCCTTGGAGCAGATGGCATAAACATCTCTGAACCTGGACTCCCCTTTTCTGCTTGACTGCACTGCAAAGGCAGAGCCCAGCCTTGAACTGAAATGGCTCTGTCTTCAGTGGAGAGTCTCTTTAGCATTTAGACTCCTGTGACAGCTCCTTGCTGCACCAAGCAGGGCACGCTGTGTGGCAGGCTCAGCCTGCAAATATAAAGCTGGGTGAGGTTGGCCATGAAAGACATGGGGATACAGGAGGTCCTGTTCCCTGCACAGATGGGAGCGGAACTCACTGGATCCACTTCCTGTGGGAATTTCACCACCCAGTTTCTCAGCAACAGAGACTGTTCCTAGCAAGGTAGCTTTTTGACTCACATATCTTGGGAAATGACTAAATACCGCAAAGATGGCATGGGTGAGAAGGTGTGCTTGTTAAAAAAAACAAATGCATCCCTGAGACAGGAGCAGCAAAGACTGTTCTTAAACCACGTTTTTTAAAGAAGCATCTGACATAAAGGGGTGAAGTTAGTTAATACAGCACATGCCAGCTACTGGCTGATAGGAATAAGCAGCACTGCTGATAAGCTCATTTGAGTAAGCTATTGCTGGGCATTGCAGATGACTTCTAAGTCCAGCCTTTAATATGTATCTCAATCACATAGGCAGTTTTCTCAGGCAATGTTGCCAGGAATTATTGTAACCCCATCTACCTCTCATACAGGTTTCAGCAAGTCTTGACAAGTCCTCACAATGTGTTTTTATGTGCTACAGCTGTCATTTACCTGGCTACACAGCACTAGCTGATATCTGAGTAAACTGCACATGGTAATGCAAGTTGGTACCAAGACTCCATATGCAGCACAGACCCCTCTTGTAGCTCTGCAGGTTTTTGCTCTCCTGTGTTGCTAAAGCAGTGATTAATTTCCCTATAACAAGTGTGGCTGGATGCTTCTTGATATAAAATGTTTCCTGTTGAAACCTGCTTCTGGGAAGCTCCTGAGGTTGCCCCATGAGATTGCAGATTGGGCGTGGATTATAGTAGCTTTCAGATGCATGAGCTTCTCCCATCACAAGTAGTGAACAGAAGTCTGCTCAAGGAAAGAAATCTGAATACAATGGGTGCGTGGTCTAGTCTGCCAGCTAGAAAGGGCACAGGGCTGCTCTTTCCTTCTACTGTTATATTACAGAGAGCTGGGTCCAAAGGGAATCATGCTAGGAGCTTGTACTTCTGATTCTCAGGCTATGTTGGACCTAACTAAACAACTGATCTCTTACCAGCCCATCTGGCATCTTGTCAGTGGAAGAAGTGGGAAGGGAGGATCTGGGCTCAGGGTGTTTTCAAGACATGCAGGATGCGCCACTGTGTCCTGAGCTCCACAGTCTTACAGCTGAGCCTGAGCAGAGATGAAGTGATGTCTGGGATTGGCACTGGGTTGGATCCCGGAGCCCATGCTTTGAAGCCCAGTGCTCATGGCTCCTTCCACAAGCTGCACTGGATGGAGACTGGCTGTTGAAGCTATAAACCTCAGGGGCTACCCTTGGGTTTATAGATATGGCCAGCCAAGAAAAAGAACTCCTAGTGACATTTAATTCTAGGTTGAAAGCATGGCTTTCCAGTATACCCTGAGGCATCGTTAAGAGAGCCTAAAGAAAGGAACTCCTTTGCTTTTGCATTCTGCAAGACTTGTCTACAGCAGGTATATTTGTACACATGGTGTCACATGCGGACACCAAGGCGTGTCCAGAAGCAAGCAGGATGAGGAAGTGGGGGGCAGAGCCTCTGCTTCATCTCTGCCTTGCAGTGGGGGCATTTCCCAGTCCTTGTGTTACGTTGCATGTAAGATCAGCTCTTTTCTTCACCATTGACCTGGAAATGGCAGAATCTCAGGGCTACGCTAAATGTGATGATGATCCAGAAAACATTAAACCCCAGCCTTACTGTTGTCCCTGTGCCTTACTCCATAAACATTTTTTTCAGGTTGTATTAAAAATCCTACTATGCTTTTCAGCACAAAAGGGGAAAGAAGAGAACCTTCTACGTTCAGGACATTTGGGACATCACTAGAATTTCATCCATCTGTGATTGGCCCTCAGACCGTCATACTCAATTTATTTCTCAGCCAAAGTTTTTCAGCCATCTGCTCAAGTGGAACAGCTTCCAGCATTTATTCCCAATAGTGCTTCTCTGAGGGAGCGCATGGATTTTCTCCAGTACGACAGCATCACTATTTTCCCCCCCAAAACCCCAGCCTAATCCTGTAATGACTGGCGGGGAGCTTTCCCTGCTCTGCACCCCAACCTTGAATTTTAAGCAATTGATCAAGAAAACACAGAACTGTTTCTCTTCCACTTAGCAATACCAAATGTGACTGATGTTTTTTAAAGGGCTCCTCTGCAGAGATGTTAATGAGGTCGCCTTGGATACTCAGCTTAAAACGGTGTCGCTTCAGTTTCTTTTATGTCAGCAATCAACAACAACAACAAAAAATACGCAACAACCCATCAACGGATATGCTTGAGGAGGGGTGGGGGACTCTTGGCAGGCGACTGAAGCAGATAGCAAATCACAGTCCGCCTGCTGCCAGCAGTTCGGTGGCTGAGCCTCTCTGATTGTCTAGTAGAGCATCAACACAATGATCTCCATAATTATTATCTCCTTAAATTGCAAAAAAAAAAAAAAAAAAAACTGATAAAAAAAAAAGCCTGATTTTTCCAGACTTCCTATTGAAAGTGCCCTAGGAAAGAGCTTCAAACTGGGAACAGCAAGAGATTCAGGGAAAGTCAGAGAATACAGGGGAAATAAAAGCACTCTCCTTGCGTGAACAAGGGGAAACTGCTAAAGATAGGGGAGGCTGTGTTCTTAGGAAATTATTTACAGGGCTCAGAAACCCACTTGCATTACTGCTGCTTAATGTGTTACCAACCGTCAGCTGTACTGTGGTAATGGATTATATCTGTTTTTAAAAATCAGAGTGAAACAAACTTGAAGCAGAAACCCAAGGAAAGTGTGTTCAATGCTATGATGATCTACCTAACACAGGTTCTCTTCTTGATGCTAAACATATCTTCAAACAACTCACTCAGCTTTGCTGAACCTCACTTTCCTCTCATTTGAGCAAAGATGAATTCAGTGGCACACCTCACAGGCTTCACTGGAGCTTTGAAGGCATTTGTGGAGCCACTGCTGGAAAGGTATGAGCAAATATGAAGGACTAGCTTTGGTCAATGCATTTACATATGAACATAGTTCAGACTGGTTCCTAGATTAGCAACTAGATTAGTCAAACTAGAAAGGAACCGTAGATTATACAGATATGGACAGAGTATTTTTCTATCCCTCACCAAAAGCAGAAGAAACACAAGCCCAGTGGAGTTCCTAATAGACATTGCTAATGTGCTGGCTTTTGACCGAACCTTGCAATGATGGAGAGCACCCTCAAATCTTGAAGTAAATTGCCATTGTGATGCTAGTATGCCTTTCCTGTGAGGACAAAGGGCAAGTCCAACACCATGTCTGTGATGTTAAAGCTCAGACTCACAATCATAGAACAATTCAGGTTGTTAGGGACCTCAGGATGTCTCCAGTCCAAGCCCTGCTCAGAGCAGGACCAGCCTAGACTGGGTTGCTCAGGGTTGAATATCTCCAAGGCTGGAGATCCCTCAGCCTTTCTAGGTCTCTGTCCCAATATTTGACATGTCAGGGCCTGAGTGTTGTAACAGACCCTAAGTGCCGGGACCAAGCTCACTTGGAGCCTGCACCCACAACCACTATCCATGGGCCTGGGAGCTCCATTTAAGCTCTGTCCTGGGACTTTAGTCTTTGTCCAACCTATTTTGTAGGTATACCTGTCTCCAGTCTGGTCTCCTGAATGGATCTTGGATGATGTTGTAGCCTTGTTTCCAGTTCTGTCTCTGGCCCTTGTCTCCAGCTGCTCCTGACTGGGCTCCCTGCATAGACCCTGGAATGATTCATCACTTGGACCTTGTCTGGAACTGTCAGTGGACCCTGTTATGAGCACCCTACTCTGCTCACCCTGTTCTGATGCTGCAGGACTGCACCCTGGTTTCTAAGAGCGCTTCCTGTGCTCTTGTCACCCCCAGCTCCCAGCTTATTCCCTCTCATTAAGCAGTCTCACTCTTGCTTTCTGACATAAACACCTACACAGTAAAAATGTTTTTTTCTCGTATCTAACAGGAGTTTCCTGAATTTTAGGGGCTCTCCATTGCTTTTCATCCTTTCATTGTACAGATTCAAGAGGAGTCTGAATTTCTCTTTTCCACCACCTCACCTTGGGTACTTGTAGAAAACAATAAGGTCTCTTAGACTGCTCTTCTCCAGGCTGAACAAACCCACCTCTCTTAGCCTCTCTTCGTACCTCCTGTCCTTTAGCCCCTCCAACCACCTTGGCAGCCTCTGCTGGACTTGCTTCAATCACGGAATCACAGAATCAGAGAACAGCTGGGGATGGAAAGGGCTCTGGAGATCATCTGGTACAACCCCCCTACTCAAGCAGGGTCACCTACAGCACATTGCCCAGGACTATGTCTGAATATCTCCAAGGATGGAGGCTCCACAACCTCTCTGGAAAACCTGTCCCAGTGCTCAGTCACCCTCACAGGAAGACAGGTTTTCCATAAGTTCAGACA
>NW_020449019.1:765554-819904 GCF_003343035.1 Apteryx rowi | reverse complement strand
CCAGGTGCAGGACTCTGCACTTCCCTTTATGGAACTCCATGGGGCTCCTCTCTGCCCATCTCTTCAGCCTGTCGAGGTCCCTCTGAATGGCAGCACAGCCCTCTGGTGTATCAGCCACTCCTCCCACTTTTGTATCATCAGCAAACTTGCTGAGGGTGCACTCTGACCCTTCATCCAGCTCACTGGTGAATAAGTTGAACAGGATTGGCCTCAGTGTCAGCCCCTGAGGTACACTGCTAGTTACAGGCCTCCAACTAGACTTTGCACCACTGACCACAACCCTCTGAGCCTGGCAGTTCAGCCAGCTTTCAGTCCACCTCACTGACCACTTATCTAGCCTGTACTTCATCAGCTTGTCTACAAGGATGTTTTGGGACACAGGGTCAAAAGCCTTACTAAAGTCAAGATAACATTCACTGCTCTCCTCGTGCACCAGACCGGTCATCTCATCATAGAAAGCTGTTGGGTTGGTTAAGCACAATTTCCCTTTGTAAATCCATGCTGACTACCTCTGATCAATCTGTCAATGTCTTCCTTGTACTAGGAAGTCTCAAACTGCATTGAGCACTTCAGATGAAGTTCAGAAAAACCAAACACCAAGGAATTATCACTTCCCTTGACTTGCTGGATACACTCGCGCTAATGCAGCCTTGGGTTTAGTTGGCCTTCTTTGCTGCAAAAAACCACCGCTGACTCCTGTTCAACTTCTTATTCAGCAGGACTCCCACCTCCTTTTCTGAAAGCTTTTTTCTATCAAGCTGCTTTCCAGCCAGTTGTCCCCCGGCTGGTCCTGCTCCATCATAGGGTTATTCCATCCCAGATGTAGGACTGTTAATTTGTTTTCACTGAACATCATTAGTTTCCTGTCAGCCCATTTCTCCAACCTGTCAAGGTTCCTCTGAACAGCAGCTGTACCTTCTAGGGTATCAAGCACTTCCCTCCCCTCTGCTCCCTTTGGTGTCATCTGAAAACTTCCTGAGAATAGACTCTGGCCAGTTGTCCAGGCCGTCAGTAAAGCCCTAAAACATACTGGTCTCAGCATCAGTCCCTGAAGGATGTACTAGTAACAGGTTGGACTTTGTACTGCTGATCATCATTCTGAGAGACCAATGGTCCAGCCAGTACTCCACCCACCTTATTGTCCACTTATCCAATTCATATCTCTCCTGTTTGGCTCTAAGGCGAGCATGTATTGAAGGCTTTACTGCAGGCAGGGGAAATCACATCCAATGCTTCTCCCCTTATTCACACCTTATCCACACAGCCAGTTATGTCATCATACAGAGTAGTCAGATTGGTCAGGCATGATTTGCCCTTGGGAAATCCCTGCTGGCTGCTCTGCATGCCCCAGTGAGCAGCAGGCCCGTGTGTCCCTTAGCCTTCCTTCTGCTGCCAATGTACTTCTAGGAGCTCTCCTTGTTGTTCACACCTCTTGCTGGTTCCCACTGGCTCCCACTCCAGCTGAGCTTTGGCTATYYCAGGTTCACTRCTGCCCACCCAGGCRATGMCTCTCCATCCCTCCCAGGTTCCTCCTTGTGCCCACTTCCACTTTCTCTGTGCTTTCTTCTTGTGTTTGAGCTCAGTCAGGAATTCCCTGTTCATCTATGCTGGTTTCTGCCCCACTTGCTTGACTTCCTGCACACAGGAATGGCCTATCCTTGTGTTTGGAAGTGGTGATCCTTGAAGATGTACCAGCTGTCCTGGCCCCTTTGCCCTCCATGGCAGTCTCACACATCCTGACAAGCAGATCCCTGAAGAAGCTGAAATCTGCTTTCCTGCATCTGAGGTTGTGGTTCTGCTATTTGTCTTGCACCTTTCTCTCAGGAGTTGAAACTCTGGCATTTCATGGTCACTGCAGCTAAGGCTGCCCTCAACTTTTGCATTCCCAACCAGCTGTTCCTTGTTTGTAATGGCTCTAGCAGAGCACATCCCCTAGTCACCTCATCAATCACCTGCATCAAGACATTGTCCTCAAGACACTCTAGAAATCTCCTGGATTGCCTGTGCCCAGCCCCACTGCCATTCCAGCAGATAGCAGGGTGGCTTAAGTCTCCCATGTGTATCAGGGCCTGCAATCATGAGGTTTCATCCAGCTGGATTCATCTCAGCTCATCCCTAATAGGTGTTCTCCTATCTATATCAACAGCTTTTCCATTGAACTGCTACTGTTTGTATAAAAGACTCATCTACAGGTTATGTAGATCCTGCAATAGGCATGGTCTGTGTGTACAGTCAGAGTTGCTCCTTCCTCTAGAGAATCCTTGTCCAAACAGACAGCATGGTAGGAGGACAGAGAAATATGAGACAACCAGGGAAGATTATTCTGAAGGAACAGAAAGTGGGATTTTGCAGTGGTGGTTCAGTTAAACTGCATTTAAGACAGTTGTATGGACAATTCTACTCAGAATGGAGGAAAGCTGAGTCTGATTTCTTCTCATTTATTTTGGACACGAGGTAAGCTAGAATAAGTGAAGGCTACTTGAATTCTGGAAAGGAATGTCCACATAGACAGTTTAATGAAGTTTAGCTAATCCAATTTACAAAGGTTAATTCAGATTAATTTTCCTGATTGTCTCTGTGTAGATAAGGCCAAGGTCACTTCCACAAGGTCACTGGCTGAGTCAGACACAGAATCTGGGCTTTCTCACTTGGGGAGCACAAATTGTTTCCATTTCTTCCCCTGGGCTGATTTGTCCCTAGCTCTGACATGCCCTCCATGTAGTCCCTTCCTTTCCCCCTGTACAGAAGAATGCAATTATTTTTTCTTTCCTCAACAAACAGTGAGTAATACTGATTCTTGCTACCCCTTTTTAGGAAGCAGATCACTACAGAGCCTTCTTCTGGATGGGGTGTGCCTGCTATTACTGGAGCAATAGTTGAGATTCTTTCTTGCAGGTGAATTATAGCACCCACCTTATTAGGGAGATATAACTCGTGTAGGAGCTGGAGATCTGCTAAAGTCTTCCCTAAGAGGCTAGCACAGTCCATGGCACCTTGTTGGCAGGGCTGGCCACTTCCAAGCACTCCATCTGACATCACCCAAATCCTCCTGGCTCTGTTTGTTTTGACTTTCCTGGGCACTCATGCCTTTAACTAAAGGTATCCAGAATCTACCAGCATGAGCAATAGCAATGCTTTTGGAAGTGGCAGTGAACCTCCAGGGTTCTGACCCAACCAGGTGCAGACAAGGATGAAACCCAGGTCTGGGGGACATTTGTCTCACAGCTCTTCCAGCAGGGGTTCTCACTTCTGCTTCTCAGCGTCTAGTGCTAGCCACCACAATGGGCCTGCATGTATGGTTGGGACTGGCCCACAAACTCCTGTGCTCCTGCCAGTCCCCTGGAAGGCTGCAGCCACACTTGGAGTACCAACTGGCTTTGGTTCATCTCTGGTCAGAGAGGCAGGACTCTGCTGCCTGTGAGCTGACTCTCCAGATGAATCCTTTCACGGCCAATGAGTTTGAACTACAATGCTGCAATGGTTCACAAGGAACTGAGATCCAAAATGTAGGAGCTCTAGGGGATTTAAAAATGTATATATAATCTAATCAGGAATGAAGAGCTGCCTGGGCCTTGATTGAAAACTTTCCTAGTGGAGTTACAGTCTCAGAACAAGCAGCTTGCATCTCCTGACACATGAGAAAGAGAGACAGGAACTATTCTGAACAGCTGGTGAATGGTCACATTCCCTTGGCCAAAGTGAGGAAGTTTTAAGCAAGTGGTAATACAAAAAGCAACAGTGGAAAGCCTTTTCACATGATCTTTTGCCGTAAGTCCTTGGCAATAACTTCAGCACTCACTTCAGAGCTTTGAACTCTCCTTTCTGGGCTTCTCTACCATAGTAGGGGAGTTTCCAAAGATGAGTTGTTTGAGCTCAGTAGCTGGCTGTGAGCTTGCTGTTATGCTTCAGGGGGCCTTGCAGACCCCAAGTCCTTTTGTTTGGGAGTCTCTACATGATAAGTCTTGAAACCAAGATGTGAATCTGTTTCTCTGTCCCTTTGTCATCATTAGAATATCATTTTGGCTTTGAAACTGATATCCACTGTAGTTCAGTGTGAATGGAATCCTCCTCAGGACTCCCTAGAGTTGCCCCACAGAAACTCTGTGGTCATTTGGTCATTTCTGATATTTCCCAATATAGCTGTCCAAATCCTCTTCCTCTTCCTCAGCATTACAGCCTCTCAAGACTTCTGTCTTAGACCCAGACTGCAGTGTGCAGGGCTTAGTCACTGCTGCACAGAGTTTAGTGTGAAAAGTGAAGAATAAGACAAGAAGCAGTGCAGACAGAGAGGTGGGAGTGTGCAGGAAGCAAGGATAAGTTATCTGCCAGTAATGATGAGCAGAGCTCTGCATCTCACATTGTTGCTGTAGCTTTTTGCTCCAGAGAGGCCATGCAGGAGCTGGGACACCATCCAGTCAAACACAGCCTGTCCTTCCCCCATCTGCAAAACAATCTGAAGAAGCAGAGGAGCTTGCCAAACAGAGCACTGAAAGAGCAAATGATGATGCTCTCTCTGTCCAGGGGAATCTGCCCAAAACCTGCTGATGCATCCAAATTGATGAAGAATTTGGCTCTGACCATCTTAGCAAAATTTTCATTCCTAGTGGTCAAGTGTAAATATTCCCTCTTCTTGTTCTGGTCCAGCATCTCCACATCAAGGCAAGATCTAAATCTGCCCTGCAATTACTAAGAAGAAATTTGATGCTGCATCTCCTCTTCCATCAGTGATGCCATATGCTGCCACATTTTGCTCTTACCCTCTTTTTTGGGTCTTATGCAATTCACTGGAGGGACCTGCACAGCAGGCCAGGAATCCTCTTGGATCTGCACTGCCCATTTTCCTGAGGGGTACTCCTCTCTCAGCAGGGAAGGCTAGCTTCAGTAGTCAGCAACCAGCATCTCCCTCTCATCTGCCCAGCCTGACAGCTTTGTAATGAGTCTGGAACAGAGTCTGAACTCATACCCCAAGATATCCAGCAATATCTTCTCCACTGTGCCTCTCACTGTCCCCCAAAACATTGAAGGCAACCTCCAACTCCTCCTTTTCTTTCCTCTTTCTATCCGGCACTGTCTACTCCTTTTTGTGTGTAGGCAAAACCAAGAAAATGAATAATGTGAAGACAGTCTTCCTCCTCCTCTTTTATCACTCTTCTTTCCAAAACCCTCCTTCAAGGCAGAACAAGCAAATGGAATCAGATACTCAGGGAAGTGAGTTTAGCTGGAGGAAAAGTTTAGTTCCTCACTGAGTTTAGTGAGGAAAGCTGGCTTTGGGCCACATTGGACAGTTTCTGCTTGGTGAGGAGAGGTAGTCACGTTGCCCTAATTGGGTCATATATGATTTGAAGCATTATACTCTTTTCTGAGTCTCTCATGTTACCTAGGCAGAAAGCAGGACTTGGTTTCCTCTCACAGTCTTGTTAAGCTCCTCCTCCAGTTCCCATGTGCTTGGGAACTGAAATCAGGATGTCAGAGTGTTCTCCCAACATCGCTGCTGTAGATTGCTGCATGACAGATTTTTGCTGTTTTGCAGGGACCCACGTGTCTCTGGCCAGATTCTCATATCAGGACATGAATACACACACTGATTATTGTGCATTAGGTGCTGTAGTAATTGCCCATCTGCATGTTTCTACCCCATACTAAGTGTCAGGTAATTCATATATTCCTCTCCTCAGTTAAACTACTGCAAGCTGCACAATGTCCAGTGCATGCATGCCCCGGTACCACAGAGACCATGGAGCGGCTGATTTGCTGTGAGGTTGCACTCTAGCTTATCAGGCTGGTCCCTTCTCTGTGTATTACACCTCTGAATTCTGTTAGAATCAGCCAGGTGGGACTCAGCTGGAGCCATCACAGTCCCTCTCTCACAGCAGTGCCTTTTTGCATTCAGTTCTCTGTGTGCATTACTGGTGCAGTTCTTTACACAGTTCTTTCAACATGCCCTCCCATTTCAAATACATTCACGTGCTGTCCATGTACACTGCTACATGATGAGGGTCTCTTCTGTGCTTGAAGAACATCTGAAGAGCATGTACAAAACAGTTCATATAGCAAATCATAAAGTGCAATTTTCTAACTTAATACAGGCTAAGAAGCAGCTCTAAGGAGCAGCTCTAAACACAACCCTTCATTAGTGTCTGAACTGTTGCTCCTTTGTCCTGAAAAATCAGACAATGTTTAGGTTCCTAGAGGATTCTACATTTATGGGAAGGAGAAATATGAGTAAACTATATTCTTTGGATCAATCCATTTTATTATGATGAATACAAGATCCTATTTCTTGGACTCAACTAAAATCAAACAACAGGACTCAGTTAATGTGCTCACTGCTCCAAAGGACCTGCTTCATGTGCTCAGTTCTCTTCCTAAGGTTCTGTCCTTTAGCTCCTTCCCATGACCATGATAGACTGTCTCATTTGTAGGCTTTTACTTGATTATTTGCATTGACAATCCCACCTGCGAACAATATAATAACTCTTGTGTTTGGCTGAGCTACCTGGAGAGGGTCTTCCCACTGCAGCTAGTACTGAATGATGGGCTTCAATATCTTAACCTATCATTGCACAAAAGATTATTTAATCACTTCTTCCATTGACCTGGGTCAGATCTATGAGTATCTGAAAATCAAAGCCTACTTGATGGAAATGAATAATATGTTTCAGGATAAAAATATCTCCTTCCAGGTGACCCTATGCCATAGGGAATATAAATTCTTTGACCCCACTGTGAGAGGCATGACCTTTCAAGGGATTGCATGGGGTGACCTTCACTTCCTAATTGCCTAAAGGAAGAGAAGTTTTGCACCTGAAGTCTGGAATGAGAAACTAGCATGTTTGGATTCTATTCTAGACCAAATATGGCTTTTATGAGGACATGGGATTTTTCAAGGGCACTCAGCATTGATCCAGCTTTTCTGTGTAGCAAGCTTGTGTGTGATGACTGTGTCCAATGATGACAGAGAGACAACACACTGTGCTTCTGCTTACCATCTGTAAAATGGCTCTAACATGCTTGACCTGCACCACAAACACATTGTGTCCGTGTTGCTCAGATGCTGCACAAATCAGCATCTTAGAAAAACCAAGGTGAGAACAACACCTTCAGCAGTGCTCGGTTCTAGGCATCCTGGCAGGAGATCTCCTGGGACTGATTTTCTGTGCTCTGAAGATTGTGGAGCCAATGGCAGATGGGAATGATCAAGCACTTCCCAGTGTGAGGCCCATGATACACAGCTGAGCAGTGTTAGAGGCAGGGAATGGGAATTTCCCACACCTGAAGGAGCCCCTCCAGTTGATGGGCTCTGCAGGTGGTCTTCCCCACCATAGGGCTGTGCTTACCTGTTGGTAGTCACCTGGGATCTCACATACAACAGAGCTCTGCTTTAAAGGGCTGGACACCCTCTCATGGAAAATCAGGATTTCCAAAGCTGAGGCCTTCCCAAACATTAGTTATCTTGCTAGTGTAAACTTTTCACAGAATTGTGAGAGATTCACGCTCACAGGCCACCTGAAACAGATCTTCATCCCTTGAGCCCTTGGGAGGTGAAAACCAGCTCCACTTCTGTTTTTCCAAAATGCACACTGCAGTTTGCCCTTAGCAAAGGGATAGGGTTTGCCTTCTGCAAAACACTGTTGTGTGCTGTTGAATAGCTTCAGCATCCTGCCTCAGAGCTGAGCGCATTTCAGTGAGAAATTAAGTTCCTCCCAGAGCCAGTTGCAGCTCCTCAGTTTGTGCATGCACCATTCCCTGTCAGATTGCCCTGATAGTACAGAGAAGAGAGAAGAATCTGGCTCCTTGATTGATATTTTTTAGTTTACAAAGTCCCTTTTGCAGTGTTTCCTCTTCAAATTGTGCCAGGCTGTCTCAGCACTGCTCTGCTACAGAGCTGAGGGGAGAGTGGGGTGAGAGGGAGCCTGGGCCTGACGTCTTTGAGAAGAGGCTATCACTAAATGGAAGTGCTGGGAGCCCAGCACCATGGCACCAATGTCAGTGTGTTCCTGCGCTTGAAGCTTGCTGGCTGGCTGGCTGGGGATGCGGCTCTGCTGGCCCATGCTGGAAAACTCTGTGCTACCACGGGCAGGAGGAATTTGCCATCTTCTGTAGCTGTCATGGATGTAAAAGCTGGGCGGGGGGCTTCACTTTAGGTCCTGCCATGGGTACCTGTGCTTGAGACCCCAGACTATACCCCTGCGCCCCACAGTACCCTCCGGCATGGCTGCAGCAGCCACCACACATGCCAGCATGGTCAGCAGCTCACTACAAGAGAAATGCGGTATCTTGGCCGGGCTGCCTGAAGCGACAGGCCTTGCTGCACTGCGGAAACATTTCCCAGTCTGTGGCTGTCATGCGCACTCAGGTGTCTTTGAACCTTGATTCTGTTTTCAGTCACTGGCCTAAGTGATGCAAAAGAAGGCTGCCCACTGTATTTTGGGATGCTTTTATTGAGCAGTCTTTTGCTTTAGGATTCAGTAGCAAATCATTGCTTGTCTTCATCTGGCCTTTGTCTCCAGGGCGGGCTGTGAGCTCCTGGAGGTGGAAGCATCTCCAGTGAGGTGCAGTGCCTTCACACAGCCGTTGTTCAGGGCAGCTCATATAAATGATCAGCATCACGTGGACCCCAGTGGGCTTTGAATTTTAACCTTGTTTGCTGTGGGGAGGGGCCTGCTGGACTTAGCAGCATAGAGATCTGCTTCTGACGGGCAAGCTATAGGTCCCCGAGGGAAGAACAAAGAAAGATCCTTCTGATTTTTGTGGAGGAGGAAAGGCCAGTGCTATTTATTTTACAGCTCTGAGGAAGTAAACAAGGGGACAAAGCCCAAAACAATTAAAACATTGACTGAACATGGATGGCATCTCAGCAATGGATCTTTTTTATTTTAAAGCCTGCAGACAGGGAAACAAGCTGACATCATATGAGATTTTAGAAATGCAGCTGACGAGAGGCCTCCTGTGTGGTGACTTCAGTACAAACTGAGAAAGGGCTGCCCAGTTTGGTCTCATGTCCACTCAGAACTCCTAGATTCCCTGCCAGAGGCTTGTGCTGTGCCCCCCAGCAAGTCGTTCAAGTAGAAATGCGCAGTCTGTTTCTCTCTTCCGAGGCTGCTGCAATGTACGGCCCAGTGATCTCTGCAACACCACGGCACTGGGTACCAAGTGGATGCAAAGGGTCTCGGGGGGGGGGGGACTAACTGGCAGAGAGTACATGCCAAATCCCATCCTCTCTCTTCTTGGGTTAAACACTGCCACTGGACTTCTTTGCTGCCACTGAAAGTGACAGGAGATATGCTGCGGGTTTTAGCATCAGGCTCTATTGCTAGAGGGGGACTGCCACTGCTTCTGAGGCGGGGAATGTGAGAGTGGAGGGGATGCGGGGTACCGACACGATTGTGGTGGGGTGGGGGACAACACGAGCAGGCTCTGGGGCTGCATCTGGAGACACTCTCCATCTGCCTGCCTGAGGAATGCAGAGTGAAGAGCCTGCCAGACTGTTCTCTGCAGGGTTGGGAGCAGGGAGGGGTTATGGGGGTTACTTCTGCTGCTGGCAGTGCTCTCAGGCCCAGGAGAGATCCTAGTGCCACAGCCCAAGGAGGACCAAGTGAGCGCGAGATCCCCCGTCTCCCAGCCCCACAGCCTGGGGGAGAGAGGCAGCTCCCAGCCATCTGTCTCCTGCGGGTGGGAGGACTGCGCTCAGTGCCCGGGAGGCAGTCCGCAGCAGGGAAGGAGGCTGCGGAGGGAGGAGCAGCAGTGCCAGGAAAAGCTCCAGCACAGGAGCTGACGGGGCGAAGCTGCTGGCAGGCAGCTGTCTACAGAGTGGCTGCAGTGTTGCAGCATCAATTAACCTTTGGGGAACTTCTGCCAGTGCCACTCAGGCGTAGCAGCGTCTGTGCCTCAGCCAAGCGGATGGAGCGCGAGCCTGCCGCGGCGCCACATGGAAGGCTGCAGAGAGACTACAAAAGCCCTACAAGGAGCCAGCCACCTGAGTCGAAGTGCCTCTGTCTCTCTCACCAGCCTGCGCTAAGTGCTTTTATCTCCTCTCCTTATGTTTATGAGGGTGGCTTTCTCCTTCATGTAGTGGCAGCGCCTTTGAATGCTAATGGAGAGCAAGCAGCGGCTGCCCTCCGCAGTCCTTGGCAGGCAATTTCTAGAGGGCCAGGTCCCTAACCCCACTGACTTTTATGGGCTCTGTGGGGAGGCTGTGTGCAGAGTGGCTGGGGTCCTACAGCCCTGCCGATGCCACACAGCAGGGTCGCTCCCACCCCAGCTCCAAACCAAGCTCTGTCGAAGAGCACCAAACCAGCAATTCCCTCAAGGCCCCAGGGACCCTGTGGGGTCTAATTCCCTGATCACACATGTGGCTGTAGAGCACAACCCCATCATCACTGCACCCTTGCCACTGCAAGTGGGGAGGCCATGCTGGTGGAGCTGGGGCTCTCAGTGAGATCTTTTGTCCCACGGGTAATAGTGAGATCATGGTTTCTTCAGCTCCTTCGCATTGGAAGGCAGCTTGTAGATGCTTGAAGTACTTCTGACCATCTGGGAACACTCCTCAAATCTGTGAGGTTAGTGAGCAAAGTGTGATGAGAGGGAAAGAGTGATAGAAAATAAACCAAGAGGTTTCCAAAAAGGCAGCAGTGCTGGGGAGGTGTCTTATAGGGAGGAGAGTGGGCAGGCTGGTCCATAAACTCTAACAGGAACCCACTCCTGCACAAGGTCACTCCTTGGCCAGTCAGTTCAGTTATCCAAGAGGCAAGAGACTGCTTAGACAAAACCCTCTGAGGCAGTCAGACATCAAAGTCCTGACAACATGGGATAAAAAATTGCCCTGCATCCTGCCAGGGCCCTTTGTCCCAGCCTGACACAGTGACAGTGCTGCCAGGGCCCGAGGAGCAAGGGGACAGCCAGCATTAGCCCAGGCACCCCTGACACACCTTGCTGTCACTTCTGACACTGCAGTAGGGACGCACCATGCTTCCCACAGCTGCCCTCCTACAGCACGAACAGCAGTAGAAACCTGCCTCTTTCATCCTAAAAGAGATTGGCTTCTTTAGGACCAGGGTGGCCAGTATAAAATCAATAGTTTGCGGTAGGATTACAGCTGGCCCCTGGATCACAGATCACCTTTTCCAAGGGCAGCCAACCTGTAAAATATGGGTTCGGCTGAGGGCAACCTTGCCAGCACCTTCTCTCTACTGCTCCCCTCCACCCCAGCCTCCATTGCCTGTTTCCCCATGTGCAGCTCTGCCGCAGCGGTTTTCCCAGCTCGCCCTCCACTCTGTGTGCAAACATTCACCCCTAAATGCTTCTAGGGAGCTATTTCCACAGTGCAGGGGAGCAGTGGGCAGCAGAGCCAAAGTTTAAAACAACACCTGGCTCATTCCAAGCTCTGAGCCTGGAGTGGCCTTCACTGTGCTTGCCTGGGGCCTAGGTCCTGCTGGGCACTTGACTGCATGTGCAGCCCTCATGGAAAGGGCTGTACCAACCATTTTTCCTATGATTTCACTCTGTGCAAAGCCCTCCCTGGCCAGCGCTGTGAGTCATTTGAAATCTGGCCTCTCTGGGGCTGAACCAAAGCTGGCTGGAACTGTTGGAAAGACCACCAAGGCCCTTGGGACTTGCCTGAGCTCTAATGTCACAGGGGAAATGTTTGCATCCCCATTGCCTTGTAGTTAGGGGACAGCACATCCCCCTGTGGTCCCTCTGGGACAGAAGTGGGGCCTGGGTCAGCACCATGTGAACCATGACATGTGCTGCCAAGGCAGCAGTGCCTCCCTCCCACATCCCTGTGCTGCAGCAGCATCCTCAGTGAGGAGTGTGACTTCCATAGCACTTGGGTGGAGATTCAACCCTTGCCCCAAAATGCCCCATAATTGGTGACTCATCTCTTGCCAAATGGTGATTTATCAGCATCTACGGATGGGAAGCTGAGGAGCAGTGGAGCGGCAGTGTTTCTGAGAAGCCATGACACTGCCACAAGGTGGTTTACAGTAAGGACAGCTCATTTTTTCCAGAGCATCCAAAGAGTCCAGCGGGGAACATCTCTACATGCCCTTTGTAACCAACAGACATGGCAAGACTCCCCTAAGGTGGGCCTGCGTTTTTGCTATCGTGTAATTACTTAGGCTATGCAGATGTTCTCCATGTGCCTGGTAATAAGCAGCTCCTCCCTGCGAGGAGGAGGCAGGGCAATAAGTAGGATTGCAACCCTTGACTTCAGGAAAGCAAACTTTGGCCTCTTCAGGGACCTACTTGGAGGAATCCCATGGGTTAGGGCCCTAAAAGGAAGGGAGGTCCAAGAGAGCTGGTTAATATTCAAGCATCACTTCCTCCAAGCTCAAGAGTGGAGCATCCCTAGGAGTAGGAAGTCAAGCAAAGGAGGCAGGAGACCTACATGGATGAGCAAGGAGCTCCTGGCAAAACTCAAACAGAAGGAGGAAGTATACAGAATGTGGAAAGGGGACAGGCCACTTGGGAGGAATATAGGAACATTGTCAGAGTATGCAGGGATGCAACGAGGAAGGCTAAGGCACATCTCAAATTAAATCTGGTGAAAGATGTCAAGGACAACAAGAAGAGCTTCTTCAAATGCATCAGTAGCAAAAGGAAGGCAAGGGAAAATGTGGGCCCATTGCTGAATGGGGTGGGTGCCCTGGTGACAAAGGATGCAGAGGGCAGAGTCACTGAATGCCTTCTTTGCTTCAGTCTTTACTGCTCAGGTCAGCCCTCAGGAATCCCAGACCCTGGAGGCAAGAGAGAAAGTCTGGAGAAAGGAAGACTTTCCCTTGGTCGAGGAGGATCAGGTTAGAGATCATTTAAGCAAACTTGACACCCACAAATCCATGGGCCCCGATGGGATGCACCCATGAGTGCTGAGGGAGCTGGCGGATGTTATTGCTAGGCCACTCTCCATCCTCTTGAAAAGGTCACGGAGAACAGGAGAGGTGCCTGAAGGCTGGAAGAAAGCCAGCATCACCCCAGTCTTCCAAAAGGGCAAGAAGGAGGACCCAGGGAACTGCAGGCCAGTCAGCCTCACTTCCATCCCTGGAAAGGTAGGTGATGGAGCAGCTCATCCTGGAGGCCATCGCCAAGCATATGGAGGAAAAGAAGGTGATCAGGAGTAGTCAGCATGGCTTCACCAAGGGGAAATCATGCTTAACCAATCTGATAGCCTTCTATGCTGGAATGACTAGCTGGGTGGATGAGGGAAGAGCAGTGGATGTTGTCTATCTTGACTTCAGCAAGGCTTTTGACACTGTCTCCCATAACATCCTCATAGAGAAGCTCAGGAAGTGTGGGTTAGATGAGTGGACAGTGAGGTGGATTGAGAACTGGCTGAATGGCAGAGCTCAGAGGGTTGTGATCAGCAGCGCAGAGTCTAGTTGGAGGCCTGTAGCTAGCGGTGTCCCCCAGGGGTCAGTACTGGGTCCAGTCTTGTTCAACTTCTTCATCAGTGACCTGGATGAAGGCACAGAGTGCACCCTCAGCAAGTTTGCTGATGATACAAAACTGGGAGGAGTGGCGGATACACCAGAGGGCTGTGCTGCCGTTCAGAGAGAGCTGGACCGGCTGGAGAGCTGGGCGGGAGGAACCTCCTGAAGTTCAACAAAGGCAAGTGCAGAGTTCTGCACCTGGGGAGGAATAACCCCATGTACCAGTACAGGTTGGGGGCTGACCTGCTGGAAAGCAGCTCTGTGGAGAAGGACCTGGGAGTGCTGGTGGACACCGAGTTAAGCATGAGGCAGCAATGTGCCCTTGTGGCCAAGAAGGCCAATGGTATCCTGGGTTGCAGTAGGAAGAGTGTTGCCAGCAGGTCGAGGGAGGTGATCCTGCCCCTCTACTCAGCCCTGGTGAGGCCACATCTGGAGTTCTGTGTCCAGTTCTGGGCTCCCCAGTACAAGAGGGATGTGGCACTGCTGGAGCAAGTCCAGCAGACGGCTATAAAGATGATGAGGGGACTGGATCATCTCTCTTAGGAGGAAAGGCTGAGAGAGCTGGGCCTGTTTAGCCTGGAGAAGAGAAGGCTGAGAGGAGATCTTATCAATGTGTACAAACATCTAAAGGGAGGGTGTCAAGAAGAAGGAGCCAGACTCTTTTCAGTGGTGACCAGTGACAGGACGTTAGGCAGTGGGCACAAACTGAAACACAGACACTTCCATCTGAACATGAGGAAAAACTTCTTCACTGTGAGGGTGGCAGAGCACTGGAACAGGTTGCCCAGAGAGGTGGTGGAGTCTCCTTCTCTGGAGATATTCAAAATCTGTACAATGTGCTCTAGGTGACCCTGCTTGAGCAGGGGGGTTGGACTAGATGATGTCCTGAGGTCCCTTCCAACCTCAGCCATTCTGTGATTCTGCGATTCTGTGAAAAGACAGCTCATTTACTGGCAGTAACAAGGAAAAAGCAGAGCTCTCCTGGAGGTTTCCCTCTCCACCATCTGAATTAGGCGGCACTGGTTATTCTAGAGACTCCCACATATCCGTGCATATCCTCTCCTGACCCTGCAGGGAGCACACAATGCCCTAGAGTTCTGGTGCCTGTATCAGAGTGGGTGACGGCCTGCGAGGAGCCGTCTGCTGGATTTGAAGCTGCCGATAACATTTCAACTTGCCTACCAATGCAAAGCACTGCAGGGTGGTTCCAGGCTTTGCGTTGAAGGACATCAGTGAATTGATGATGTATAGCAACATCATACAGCCATTTCTGATTCCACAAGGGGAACTTAGGCAGTTACCCACACTGATGTCTGGCCTGAGATAATGCTATGAGGTAAATATAATCTGGGATCTTTAGTGCTCAGGGCCTTATCTGAAAGATGGCACATGCTAGATGACACATAGTCCTCGACACTGTGGTGGGACACAGATTGCGCACTGACTGCTTGCAAAGAGTATCATTTACTGAAGCAGAGATTTACTTGGAGATTTGACATTTACAGGGTAAGATTGTGCTCTGCAAAGAATCTGCAATGATGATAGCAGGGTATCTCAAGAAGAACTAGATTCCTTTCCTGAAGCATCCTTGGTAGCCTGATCTGCTCTTCCGCTTAGTCCCCACTGTGGAGAAACACACTCTGAAGTCTGAATTCTTATCCTCAGATGGAGTTTGTACATATGACTGTGCCTCCACCAGACTGGCTTATGGATATCTCCCAGACCCAGACTGTATTTTCCTACTGAGTTACTTAGGCTGTGTCCCCAGCGGCAGTGTCTCCTTCTCACTGGCCCCATTTGTGGCTTCTTCCCTAAGTAAGGGAAACATTTTTGTACCCTTGCACAAAGAGCTTACCTGAAGGGGGGGATCTTGAGCGCTTCACTCCACTAGATCTGGAATTTGACCTTAACTATCACACCCATCATCTCTGGGAAAGCTCTAGTGAAACCGACCAGTTTCCTTCAGGTTTCAGGTTTAACTGAAGGCAGGAGGTGAAGGGCAGGAAAAGGAAGAGGCAGAAATAGCATAGCCTCATATACAACAAGAGAGCAGACTGGTGTGGAATTGTCTACTGTCTTCCCAGAAGACATCTGTATTGGGCTGGGCTTGGCTGCATCAAGTATTTGTCTCCCTCCTCCTTTTCTCATTAAGATGTCAAGCGGTGAGTTCACTTAGGGCCAGAACAGGATATGGTTGTTTGTTCATATCTGTAATCTAAGAAATGGGTGAAGTTCCTTGGCCCATAACTAGTTTTAACATCCATCCGATTGCTGGTGGGAACTACATCATTTTTCCTCAGTAGTGAAAAGTGCTCTCCATTCTGGTGCTCCAGTCAGGGTGTTCTAACAGCCTGAAGGGGTCTAGCGGTCTTTTTGCTAACAACATGAAATCTGGCACAGTGATAGACCCAGCCCATATGGTGACTGATTTAAGCCCCCTTAAAATGATGCAGTATGACATCATTATTATATCATAATGTTGTCCCGTAGGTTGGTTTTGATCCGAGCAGAACCTCAATTTCTAGACAGTAGTGTATCTTTTAAAACTAGGTTTAGTTAAATGCTTGTCATATTAGCTTAAGTAATGCTAAATTCAAGCAATAACTGCTTTAGCTTTTTATGAACTTTATAAACCTCTTGTGTATGTGTGGTTTCACCTATTAGATCAGGCTTTTTCTTAATCTGTATCCCACAGCTGCACAATATTTGGTCCTTCAGCCAGCACACACCTCTCAGGGATAGATGCATAATTGCAGTATATACCAGAAATTCATGGTGTCACACATACCATGGCTTTGGAAGTTTGTGGATGGTTTTTATGCTCTCAGCTTGTCAGCTGGACAGTATAGTTACATTTAATGACATTTCCCCATAAAAATATAGACCAACACTTAGAAACTAACCTTTTAAAACTTGCACGGCTTCTTAAAGCTCTGGCAATCAATGTTTTAAGAACTTCCACTATTTAGTCCACTGGCTGTTAGAGTGTGTCCACCTTTCCTTATCCTCTCAGTTCTGGATGGGCTAATACTTGTATTTCAGAGATTTTTGCTAGCAATTGGTAACATGTAGGGCTGCTTGGTGAATATACCCTATATTGCATAGAAGGGGGATGTTTCTGTCCATAGGTAAAAGCATTAATCCAGCCACAATGACCATTGTGGTGTCACTGGAAAAATCCTAGAGATGCATTTTCAATCTTTGCAGGATTTCCATCAGTGGAAGCAGCCAATGGCACATTAGGTTTATTGGGACAGCCGTGATTTTGTCAAACATACTCTGTGTGCCTACCCTTTCAGGCAAAGAACAAAACCGTGTCACAACCAATTAATGCATGGACCTGTGGCTTTTTCATGACTGATGAACATTAGCCTGGCTTTTTCTTTTCCAAGCCAAATGTGATGGAGGGTTCTAAGTTTTTTAGCTTACAGATGCTGAAGTGTCAGGAAGTACTACATTACTAGCCTGGGTGCATACACTAAAACAGCAGATATTTTGGGTCTGTAGCCATTGTTTCCATGATGAAATAGCCTAGTGTCTGGTTTGCCACATTATAGGGTACAATCCTTGAGATGTTGTGATGATGGCACACATTCTGACTGGTTTTTAGCTATGACTATTTTGCTTGTCTCTTTGAAGTTTTCCCTTATAAAATTTGCCAGCTATGAAAAGAGCACCTTTTATTCTTGTTGTGATAGAGAAATGGATACCAGTTTGGGGGAAACACCAGCAATATTCTTGAGTCATTTCTGTGATCCCTGGTGTTAGCATTTTCTGGCATTGCCTTCAAGGGCATATGATTTATAAGCACTCAACACAGTAGTAAGTCCTGACACATTTTTAAATGTTTACAGATGTAGGAGATAACCTTGTCTGATGCATAATCTTTGAACGTCATGTTCAGGGCTGGACATAGTATATTGATAACCATGACTCCATCAAGATCCACCATATCAGTGAAACACAACTCAACAAAGTGTCCACTTCATTTCCAAGATGCTTTAGAAGATTATCTTCACTATTTCATCTATTATTTTTAGAAAGACATGGAGGATAACACTGGTTTTGGTGACAAAGACCTCTTATGAGTCATCTTCTCGATTATGATAAATAATAAAATAGAATAAAGCAGTTTGGTTTTACAGAAAAAGGTCTTTTGCAGCTGACTTTTGGGGATATCAGATGTGAACTGCCTTTTTAGAAAACTGTCTCTACTGACAGTTCACTCCATTCATGGGTCTTTTAGCCACAGAGTAACTGTTTTGTTCCTGGCTAATGCCTCCATCTTTAGAATATCTTTAGATTGTATTTGTCTGATGTGAAGAGTGACCTGCACATCCACTGACTTCCATGTTCTCCAATACTGTTAATTAACAAGGAAATATTTACTGGGAGTTTTTCCTGAAAAGTGACAATTTACTTATGTTTACTGTGAGATGGCAAAACTGACTTTGAAATACCATCTCTAAATCTGTGATCAACAAAGGATCCTTTGTTCAAAAAAGATATGTCAGGAAGTCACTGCAGACCTGAAAAGGATTCATCTGATTAAATATCTGTCTCTACTGCGAGTTAATCTTCATCATCCTATATAGACAGTGGCTATCTAGGCAGTGTGATCCAGATGTAAATTCACCTCATCCTAAAATAGACACCTAAAACAGGTCAAGTCCACTGTGCCCTAAAAGTGCCCTTTTCTGTTATTTGACTCTAAAAGGATACAGCGCTGAGCGTCTTCAGCCACCTGGACACATTAGATGTTTCCTTCTGGATGAGGCATCCCCTCCAGCGGACAGTGAGGTGGTTTGAAAGCTGGCTGAACTGCCAGGCTCAGAGGGTTGTGGTCAGTGGTGCAAAGTCTAGTTGGAGGCCTGTAAGTAGTGGTGTACCTCAGGGGTTGATACTGGGACCAATTCTGTTCAACTTATTCACCAATGACCTGGATGAAGGGACAGGACCCCTATTCCAAAAATATGCCCAGACCCCTGCTTCCCATGTCCCAACAGTTGTCACTGCTGTCAGAGTTAATTTTTTCCTGCTGCTAAAGGGAGAGGAAGTTGGACCAATAATCCATGCCTTCTCTCTGCCCAGCAGTCACTCTGTTGGGGTCAGAGAGACCAGCATCCCCCATGTTTTTTGCTGTGATGGCCAAAGCTATGCTTCCTGGCCTGTGGAATGGCTGCTCCATGGACAGATGTCTCTTGTAAAAAACACTAAGGGTGGAGGAGGAATGAGGGGGCATGAAGGAGCTTTAGTGATGCATCAAGCTATATGCTCTCCCCCTGCCTAAGTGTCTGTTAGGCATGTCCTGCAGATATGGAGGCTCTTGCTTTTTGTCTTCCAACAGACTAGAAACACCTCTCAGCTCATCTCCTGGCTCTGAGCAGCAGTCATGAGCAGGAAAAGGGATCAGAACATTATCTCCTTGGCTGGCCTGAGTGGCCTCAGCAGGACCTCCAGTTCTGCAGCGTGCCCTGCATGTAATCTGGCTGCAGGCATGCTGCTGGTTGGTGGTTCCCCCAGGCAGATGGAGGGCTGCGCTGATTAATCAGGTGCTAAGAACCTGTTCTGTGCAGATTCCAGGCATGCCCCAGGTGGTACAACGGCTGTGGTTTTGTGGGCCTGATTCTGTCCCCGCTCACTTCTCCATTACCCCAGCTGCCTAGCATTGACTTGTTGCATTTTCTTCTGATCATGAGTGGTTTGATCTGGAGCAGAATCTGCCTCTTTCTGTCTGTATTTGAAACCTGATTACAAGTGCTCAGTTACCAACAGTCCCCTCCCCTCCCCGTACTCTTCAGTGCACTCTAGAGCATTATAATGGCTTAAGATGATGAATACTATGCAGACAACATACCCAGCTGTCCAAGCAGACAGTCAGTGGAGAAATGAAGATATGCCTGCCTGAGTAAAAGTTTGATTAATTGCATTAATTAGGCCCTAAGGTATGGTTCATAAAATAAGAGTACAACTGGCGTATTGGATTGGGAAATTGACTATGTGACAAGGAACAAACAGCAGTGTGAATGGGAACTCTTCTCTGTCTGGAGTGGCATGATAAATGATCAATTAAATAATGGAGAGTGACAAAGCTGCAGTTTGTAATGGGTGACCTCCCAGGCATGGTCAAGGCTGGACTGGGCAGGTGCTACAGTGAGGTGTGGCAGCCTCTCCAGCATGGCTATGCAAGCTTGTTCTTCTGTGGGCTTTGCAACACAGCACTGGGCTTGTAAGAGCCCTGCAATTCCACCAGCACCATAGGGCACTTCATCTTCGTGGGCCTGGGACTAGGAGGTACCGCTCCATTCAGAGCTCCAGAGTCTAGAGGCCGCTGGAGTTTTACAGGGACTGTACTAGAGCACTACACTTTCAGCAGCACTACATTCTTGTGGCACTGCTCTCTTTCTGGCATGGCAGCAGGACCACCTTCCCATGGGCAAAGTGGTGAAGAGGTATTAACTCATCACAAAGGCATTGGTTTTGTCTTTCCTGTAGGTCACAGCCCTTTCTTCTCAGCTGTTTCTGCCCTCTGGCTTTGCCACATTTCCTCAACTTGGTGCCTCAGTGGGATAGTCCAGTGGGTCGCTCAAGCACAGGATCCAGCAGCATTTCCCCTCCCAGGTCCTCAGATTCTGTGCCTAGCAAAGCTCAGACTCTGCATGGTCACAGCTGAAGCTTCCTCATCCTCTCTCTTGTCCTCGCTTCCTTGAAAGACAGGCACTTCACTCTTGTTTCCTCCCATCTTGTCTTCCCAGGAGCCTGCCTCCTGCCCCAGGTGAGTCTTGCCTTCACCATTCCAGGTGAATTGAATTGAATGGGTGTTATGTGTTTGCAGCGTGTACTACAGAATCCGCTGACCGTTTCCCACCTGAGTGATTCAAGAGTTGCTGATATTCCAGTCTGGACTTGCTCTCACCAATCTGTCAAATGCTGCTTTCTCTCCTGTCTCAGGCGACTGCTGACGTGTGTGTGCAGCAGACACAGCTGTGCAAAAGGAAGCTCTCCAGATTCCTAGTTACCGGTTGTTATTAATGATTGTGCATTTCCATAGAGCCAATAGCTGAGACAGATGTATCCCCTGCACCAGAGAGCTTATGTGAGGTATTGCTTCCCCAGTGTCACTGGCTCACAATTTCTTCCAGAAGATGGTTCCTCCAGGATCGTTTCTACCAGCTCTCACTTTCCCCAGCTTTTTCTCACATTCTGCGTTATTTTCTGATCCAAGATTTCTTCCATTATTATTTTTAGTATCACATAAAGGCCTCAATCAAGATCCAGGCTGCACTCTGATAGCACAATACCTATACATAATAAGAGAGCAGGCTTGTCTCCAGTGCAGTTGGCACATATGATACAGAGAACCCCAAGTGAACTTTAGCACTGACAGCAGCAGCACAGGAGGTGATGTGGGCTGAATCACTCAACTCCCTTGCCTGGGAGAACATTAATTGTAAACTAAACAGAGGAGGGACCAAAGGCAGGGTGGGAGTGGAGACCTAACAGGGAAATGATTGCCCAGTTCCACCCTGATGAATGGCTGAGTCAAGAAGATGTGCCAGAGCTCCTGGTCACTGGTCAAGTTGTCTTCATTGTGGTTGTCCAGATGATACAAGGTATTGCCTAAATGTATCTCTTGTTTCATCCCCTCTGCAGGGTAGGATGTTGGGCAAGTGACAGCTCTGTGGCTCTTGGTGCCTTGTTCCTTCTCAAACCACTATCAGAAACATCTCCTCTCACTTTCTACCTATGAGACTTCTCAGTGATCCATCTTGTATGTTCAGACAGGACCCATTCAGGCAGACCAACACTGACCCCAGCAGTCATCCAAAGACAAGGGTAGTTCAGAGTTTACCAAAATCTAGACAGTTCAGTGTCTGTTTCTCCCTCCTTGCTTCCCTCCTTCCTCAAGAATATGGCCTTTTCTGCTTTTCCTGAACTTGTGTACTTCCTTTTTCTGGATGTACCACAGGCAATACTTGAAATAGAGCAATCACGTACATTAGCATTACTTTAGTGCATACTTAAGAAAGATGAATCCTTCTCCAAACTAGTAAAAAGAAATGATTCTTGGTCCTATAGAACTTTTAGTTGCCATGATGTAATGAATGAAGATGAGAAACAGGAGGAAGGAGAGAGGAAGAAAAGAATTGTCTCCTGTAACATCCCTGTGTCCCAAAACATCCTTGTAGACAAGCTGATGAAGTACAGGCTAGATAAGTGGTCAGTGAGGTGGACTGAAAGCTGGCTGAACTGCCAGGCTCAGAGGGTTGTGGTCAGTGGTGCAAAGTCTAGTTGGAGGCCTGTAACTAGCAGTGTACCTCAGGGGCTGACACTGAGGCCAATCCTGTTCAACTTATTCACCAGTGAGCTGGATGAAGGGTCAGAGTGCACCCTCAGCAAGTTTGCTGATGATACAAAAGTGGGAGGAGTGGCTGATACACCAGAGGGCTGTGCTGCCATTCAGAGGGACCTCGACAGGCTGAAGAGATGGGCAGAGAGGAGCCCCATGGAGTTCCATAAAGGGAAGTGCAGAGTCCTGCACCTGGGGAGGGATAACCCCCATGCACCAACACAGGCTGGGGGCTGACCTGCTGGAGAGCAGCCCTGCGGAGCAGGACCTAGGAGTCCTGGTGGACACCAAGTTGACCATGAGCCAGCAATGTGTCCTTGTGGCAGAGGAGGCCAATGGCATCCTGGGCTGCATCAGGAAGAGCATTAGCAGCAGGTCAAGGGAGGTGATGCTTGCCCTCTACTCAGCCCTGGTGAGGCCACCCCTCAAGTACTGTGTCCACTTCTAGGCTYCCCAGTCCAAGAAAGATCTGGATTTACTGGAGCGAGTCCAGCAAAGGGCCACTAAGATGATTAAGGGGCTAGAGCATCTTCCACATGAGGAGAGGCTGAGAGGGCTGGGCCTGTTCACCCTGGAGAAGGGAAGACTGAGGGGGGATCTTACCAATGTGTTTAAATATCTGAAGGGAGGGTGCAAAGACTCTTTTCAGYGGTGCCCAGTGAGAGGAYGAGAGGCAATGGGCACAAACTGAAACACAGGAGGTTCTGTCTGAACTTATGGAAAACCTGTCTTCCTGTGAGGGTGACTGAGCACTGGGACAGGTTTTCCAGAGAGGTTGTGGAGCCTCCATCCTTGGAGATATTCAGACATAGTCCTGGGCAATGTGCTGTAGGTGACCCTGCTTGAGTAGGGGGGTTGTACCAGATGATCTCCAGAGCCCTTTCCATCCCCAGCTGTTCTCTGATTCTGTGATTCCGTGATTGAAGCAAGTCCAGCAGAGGCTGCCAAGGTGGTTGGAGGGGCTAAAGGACAGGAGGTACGAAGAGAGGCTAAGAGAGGTGGGTTTGTTCAGCCTGGAGAAGAGCAGTCTAAGAGACCTTATTGTTTTCTACAAGTACCCAAGGTGAGGTGGTGGAAAAGAGAAATTCAGACTCCTCTTGAATCTGTACAATGAAAGGATGAAAAGCAATGGAGAGCCCATGAAATTCAGGAAACTGAATGAGAGGTGGGTCCATGCTCGACTGTTTTCTGATTCTGTGAATCTCTAATTACAGCATTTGGATTTCTCACTCATTTGGGCTCCAGGCACACATCTGTGGCTGATTTAAATGTAACTCCGCCAGTTATCTTAATGACTGGGCAGCATGGGGAACCTCACAATATTTATGCTTCCCTATTCTTTGTTTAACAACTTCTCCCTTTTTCTTTGATTTTTGGAATTGTGGGACTATTCACTCCTTTCTCTTCAGCCTTCTCTGAGTTCTTTGTGGGGTTCATTGCCATGCTAAAGCTAAGCAGGGTTGTTATTTCTTCATGACTATCTCCTATCACTGCTTGTGACACCTTCAGTGCCTCATCTTTGCCTGTCTCTGACATGATTTCAGCAGGTTGCTTTTCACTCCCTGACAGATTGGTTACTAGCCTGGATATTTGTGCAGCAGTGTCCTTATCCCTTTCAACATCAGTGAGTTGCTGACGTGTGCTCTTGGGAAAGGGTGGCTGCCCCATGAATTTCTCTCCCCATATAGGTGTTTTGGTTGTAATAGTGATAGCACAAGTTGTAGACAGGGTACTGCTTTCACAAAATATGGATCAATTATAAATTAACATGCTACTAGGTTCTTTCTTTCCATTTTGCCTATATTTTTTTCTCTGCTTTAAAAAAAAAAGTCATTCTGCAATTGGAAAGTCAGAGAGAGGCTATACACACTCTTGAGGAGATTGTTGTCATCATTTCATCAGACTTCTTGCATAACAGGTCACAAAATCCCACACTGACTTTCTTACATTAAGCTTGATAAACTTATGGTTGAGCTAAAGCATGGCTTTTTGAAAGATGCCCAGCCTTGAAGTTTTCAAGGAGCCTGTTTCCAACTACAGGCAATCTGGTAGAACATCTCTCTAGTCAACAATCCGACTAAGCTTTTATCTTGTTCTGAAAATGTGGAAATCTACTGGCAATAGGCATGCTATAGCAAGCAAATTTATAGTTGATTCATCTGTCTCTCTGCTCCTCCTTTGGGTCCCCCTAGTGAGACAACTGACTGGAAACTCTGTTGGTGTCATCACAAAAAGTGGTTGATGTTTAACAAACAACTGTGAGAGCTCAGCTGCAGTTGGTTGTGACTAGTGTATGTTGCCTTTCTATACTCCCCTGGACCAGTGGCCCTGTTTTTCTTGGTTTCAGTGGGATCCCACAAGCTGGCCTGCCCATTTGTGTCTTTTCTCCAATCCTTCAATGCATTAAGACTTCCTACAGTGCACTGTGACACCTAATGCTGATATCACTGCATGTGGTTAACCTCCAGAAACTCAGTCCTCAGCTTAAGCCCTCCAAGCACTCCTGATAGTCACAAAGTGCCAACACTTTCTGCTGCAGAACAACCACCAGCCTTTGAGTGGCTTCAGTTCAAACATGTTGAAAACAGTGGAGGTCTCCACAGGTCTGGATAGGCTGAAGTGGGAACTCCACAATAATTGCATTTATTGGGCATTGTACTGGTTGTCTTGCACATCATCTGTTGTTTTTTTTCTTTTTCCTTTTTTTTCATCTCTCCTGTTAGCACCTCTTAAATACAGTATGTGACAACAGCCAGGGATCTTCCTTCACCCTGTTCAAACCTCATCTGGGATGGGATGTGCATAGGGTTGCCATCTTAACCACATGATCACACACATATACCTCTGTTCTGGCCTCCCAAATGACCTCATGTGCTCCCATAGAGCTGGCGATAGATGTGAGATTTGGGGTCTGACAGATGAGGCACATCTTCCAACCTTATTATTCCCTCAGTGCTGATATTGCCTCCACAGGGATTTCCTGTGAGGCACATTTCAGGTGGCAGCCCAGATGAAAAGAGCTGTGATCAAATGCAGCAATCACCACCGCTCTCTCCTCAGATATGGCAGCTGGTAGTTTTGCTGTGAAATGCCATCCACTGTCCTGTTTATTCTAGATGAAAGTGCCCAGGGACTCTTTCCCCAGGCAGAATACTTCATTTGTGTAAATGCTTCAGAAGTAAAGGCAAGCAGCGCTGAAACCAAGCCATGCTCTCTTATTCTCCCAAAGGAGAAGAAATGAGTTGAGGAAGGCAAGTCCAGCTGAAGCTTTTATAACATCCCTGCTCTACTCTCCAGGAGAAAATGAGACCCTTCCCATGGCAGGGAGACAGTTCTGCCAAGATTTCCTTTTCATACCTGGCACTGGCAGTAATTTCAGCTGTGGCAAGACTCATCAAAGTTAATCATCTGACCCTCATCTACATGAGATAATTTTTCAGTGAGCAGAATTTGCCAGTAGCCTCAGCTGGCATTGCACAGACCAACATGAGCAAATCACATTCTGTTCCAGGTCTGGCTTTCCAAATCCCAAACAGGGAAAGAGAGTAGCGGGTGTCAGATCCTGAAGAAGACCTAGATTCAATTCAGCATTTGGTGTTTGGCCATAAGGCTGCCTCAGGTAGCTCTTCAGCGAAAATCTGACAGTCCCCAAAACTTCACGAACACTTCTGGCCCTGAACGGCTGGCGTCTTGCAAAACCTTCTGATCTGACAAGTTTGCCAACATCCTGAATGGTGAACATCCCATGGGGTAGGCGGTTCTTGGGAGATTTCCATGCATCTTCTGTCATCTCTGAAAACCTGACTGAAAAAAAAATGGTCTCCTTCTGGCTTTGGATTCAGCCCGGCACCAAACCTACGGAGGCAGGTTCAATTGGAAAGGCCCCATCTCTGCAGGGGTTTCAAGCCAACCTTCTGATTTGATGTGAACAGTATGTACAAATGCCACTGAATGACATGTTTCCACGATAAAGAGTGTGGTGATGAAATTTTTCAGCGTGCCAAGGATGGAAACAAAAAAGTCAGTGGGCAGCTGCGACACATCACAAGAGGTGGAAAACAAAACCCTTTCTGATTCCCAGAATGGTTCTCAAGGTAGCTGAAAACCTCAGATTCTTGCTCCATGTGAGGGGCATGCACTCACTAGGGTACACAAAAACCAGACATGCACTGTCACTGGCTAGTATTAAAGCTGAACAAGTACTTCATACAGAGGGCGTTCATATAGGGAAATATTATTTGAATGCAAAAGTCTGATAAATCACTCTCTGGAGTTTTCCTCTTTGCTTGGCTCCCCATTGATCCATAGGAAATTGATGGGAAGTTGCCTGTGAAAAATCCATAACACAAATGTCCATGCACTGATGCCTTTGAGCAAGCCATGTTTTTAGTAAAATACCATTTGCTTTTGCCTTTCATTAGCATCATTTTTTTTCTGGGGGGAGGAGAGCAAAGAAAGGCCAGGGTTATTTTTGCAGTGGGGACAACAGAGCTGAGCTGTGTCCTCATGCCAAAGCAGCTCCCAGGCCTGTTCTGGAGAAATGCATACCACCTGCATCCCACCAATCCCTGATACTATCAGAAGCTACAGTAGCTCAATAGCTCTCAGGATCTTAGGAACCGAGAGCTGTTAGATAAACACATGGTATTCATGTGAGTAATATCTTCATGGACAGCTGGACTATGGTATATACCTGGGGCTTTAAGAGTCTAACAGGGAAGCTCACCCTGTCTGCTCTGTCTCCAATCATTCACCCCATAACTTGCCATCTCACCATGGTTTCAGTGTGTATGAAGGCTCTTTCAACCTGAAAGGCTATGTATTTTAGGCCCAAGAAGCCTCAGTCTCACAAAGCAGCACAGTATCTGGGGCATCAATTTCTGTCTGACTCAGACATATGCTCCATGGAAATCTAAAGAAGCCACATGCAGCAACTGTCCCATCAAAACCATCTTCTCCCTGTAAATTTGCCATTTGTCCCAAGGGATGGACAAACTTGAGACTGGAGGGAAGACCTGGTGGCTGGAACATGCTAAGCGTCAACTTAGGAGACAAGGTCTCAGTATTCCTTTTCACTTTAGTCTCCTGAACCCTGATTGTGCCGCCTACCTCTCTTTGTCTCATTTTCCCATTGCTCAGTGAGGAAGCTAGCAGTGCTTGCATCCCAAGGGTTGGCTGTCGTGCACTGGTGTCCAGTGGGGAGAGAGGCCATGTAATACCACTCAGTGCTGGCTCTGTTGCACAGATGGTCCACTATTTCTTCTCCACCCTTGTTTGTCTTTGAGATGCTTCTTCCATAAGGCTTAACCTCCAACTGAATATGGACTGGTTTGGTTTAAGACTTGAGGAAATTTCCCTGAAGATCTGTGCCACAAGATGCGATGGGAACCTGTGCAACATATGGCTCAGGCCATCTTATTTCATATGAAATGGGGCTCATCTCCATAATCCTGAACTAAACAGAAAGACATACAAGCAGAGTGTCACTGCTGCTCTCCTGCCAGTTTTCTGGTTCGACATTGACATACACACATCTCTGCACAAGCTTGCAACAGTCAGCCAGCCTCACCCACCAGAACTCATTTCCAAGTATCTGGAAGGGAACTGAGTCAGTTTTTACACTAAACCACCTCCAGGTGGTGTGCAGGACAGCCCTAAGCAGACCTCGTCTTGGGCTATGGCTCCTGTGCTGGATTACATCAGCATGCAGTTCTGCACAAAGCAGGGTCCTTTTCAGCTTCGAGGTGCTGAAAGAAGGCTGGAGTGACTGACCAGCTATGTTAGGAGCCCTGTGTTTGCAGGGGAAGGAGTAGTGGGGGAGTGAATGCTCTGTGCCCAGCATGCAGCCTGAAATGCAACTTTGGGTAATGAACTCAATTGTAAAGGCCTGTCAGTGCAGGTGTCACATGTGCATGTGGCCACAGGTCTCTGGCTTGTAGTAACTCTTTCTGAGTCTCAGCGTTTCTGAGTTTGATCCTTTTTTTTTTTTAAAAAAAACTCAGCTGTAAGCTGTTCAGCCTTCCTTCGTGTCTTTCAGATCAGGGGAGAGTTGAGGATTCAGCTGCTTTGGTTATTTGCTCCATTTCCCTGCCTTCCTTTGTACCTGTGACCTTAAGATCATTTCTGTAAGAAACTGTCAGCAGCCCTCAACTCTGTCCCGCTTCACCCCATAGGAGCTTGCCTCTTGGCTCACTGAGGCTGCAGAAGATATCTCTCAAGCCCGTTGTCTTCCTCTTGCTGCTCTCCTGCCACTTCAGACTGTGAACTCTCATAGCTGCTTTCACCTAAGGTGCTTCCCACCTTTCTGTTTGCAAGGATCCCACATCAAATACATCTAGCCTAAAGCTAACAGATGTTATTCCTGCCCATCAGCTCAGTAGGAAACTGAGATTCAGATTTTTTTAGTACCAACAGTACTAAAAGTTCTCTTCTAGGTCTAATGATGCTATTTTCCTGCAGATGCTGTCACAGGATGCAGAGGTGACATTAATATCCCCAACAATGCTATATTTTGCATATTTGTCTGATTACAGGACTCACTAGTCATTCTCCAGGTCTCCTGGAGCCATTTCTAACTTAAATTGAATGCTACCTGCTCATGCTTCCCCAGAGTTCACTAAAGAGCTAGTGCTCCTTTTTATGCCTTAGCTTAAATAACTGGAAAGAACTGTCATGCTCATGAAGAGCCATCATTATTTTACCAGAGATGAGCCATGATTTCTGTAGTAGGACCAAGAGATGATGGATAACTCCTCCTGGTCATTTAAGAAAGTGTAAAACACATCAGAAAGTCTTTCCTAATTGTACAGCTGTACAAGGGAAGGAACAAGCTTTGTGTGATTCCAGGGCAGAAGGACCATCCTCTCTCTATCTACAACAGTGTTGAACCCTGCTGTGGAGGAAAATTTGCTTTCATGGCCTACATACGTCAGTTAGCCAGACAAGACCAGTCCTTCCTACGGTGTTCCAGCCCACATCCTCACTGTCTCTTCCCAAGCCCATGCAGCTCCATATTCAAGAGGAGAAACAGGAGCAGGGAAGCAAGAGGAAAAGGTTGGATTTAAGAGTAAAAGTGCCAGGCACTTTTCTTTACTTATAAGAACATGACTCTGATGGCTAATGATGATGGTGCAAAATTCCCTATGGTAACACACACTTTTTGCCCCTGAAGACCTCATATTGCCTGGGCTCAGGCTGCAGGCAACAGGCTCCTTTCCAGTCTGCCAGTTCAGGATGAGCCTGGGGAACAGCTGTGATCCTCTACATCACATGGACTGCCAGCCAGAAAAGTTTTGTATCAAACACCTGTGCTGCCCCACAGCCTTTGTTGCACGTGCGTGAAGGGTAGGCTGCTCATGTTGATGATTCACCAGAAAATACATTCTCCCAACTCCCTTCCCTGTAGCCAGGCCAGCTCTGCAGAGCTATGAGCCATGCAAAGGAGTGAGATTTTTATCCCTGTCACTGCCAGTTCAGTTCAGACTGATGCGTGAGAGAGTTGGTGGGTGGAGTAAGAAGGTGCCATTTTTATGCAGTTGCTTTCCAGGAAGGAACTGGACTTTGCTCATGGTATTTTTTACAGTATCTCATCAAATAAAGCTCTGAGGACAGAGGGCCAGGACACACTGTGCATCAATGATAGGGATGTGCACTACATATAAAACAGTTTCTGCATTCACTCTTCTCTTGATATTCCCTGTGGAAACCTGGACCTCAGCGCTGACATGTCTTGCTGCAGAGGTGTCCAGCAAGACACACAAGTCAGCAGGGAGCTGGAGGACTCCTCGAACTGTCAGTCACAGAGAAGGTCCACCGTAAAGGGATTGTCAGCTGGAAGGAGAATTTGGAAAGCTTTGCACAGCCACTGACCCTGTGATAAGACACTCCCAGAGTTCCCAGGGGAGCTGGGAGAAGTGAGTATCCACCATCTGCTCATCAAAATCTACCTATTGTCCAGCAGACAATGTCACGGTCAGAGCAGGATCACATCTTGCTCTTTTCCAACAGCTGGGGAGTCTTGCTGTCCTGCCTTGACCATGTGAAACCCTGGTGGATTTACCTCCATGGCTTTAGAGACATAGAATTTTGTTGCCTAAGTGATTCATCTGATTTCCTTGATAACCATGGGACAGAAATAATCTCCTCAGAGACCAGTTTGTTTCAGGTAGAAGGAAACTCTAATGGCTGTTTCTCTGGCTGTAAAGGGAGCTCAGACATTAAGTTGTGATTTAAATGAGGAACTACTAGATGTCAGAAACTGGCTGAGGTAACTCATGGCTTGTGGTATGGGGGGGCAGAGTGCTCCTCCTTTGCCTCTGTGAGCTGCCACATGCTGTTTCTGTCCCTGAAACAGCCTGTCTGGGCATGCTTCACTCAAGATGGCAGGGGCAGAAAGATATTGGTTGAGCAAAGCCAGTAGCTGAAGGCTTCTTAACTGGTTGCTACTCTTGACATCCAGAAAAACTGCAAAGTCCTTTTCAGGTCAGGCTTGAGTCTGAGTGGGGAACCAGCCCATTCTTTGAGACCAGTTTTGAGACATTCTCACACACTTTCAAGTTGCCTGAAGAAATGTTTTACATTAGGATAAATCAATTGCTCTGTTATCTGGTGTCTACAGATCATGTCTACATTTTGGGTTTTGCACAGGAAAGGTTTCCACAAGGGCTGAAATCCAAGAGTGGACTAAGACAAGGAGAGAAATAAGAAAAGGAGAATGCATCCAAGCTTTGTTACTAAACAAAAGGGAAACCAAGGGCTTCTACACTCACCTTCATCACAGAACTGTTGATGGGAAGGGACCCTTGGAGATGTCCTGTCCAATCTATTCAGAACTGGACTATTGCCAGTGCTAGACCAGGTCAGCTGTGGTTTATCTAAATGCATCCTGAAAAATCCCAAGGCTGGAGACTCTGCATGTCTCTGGTGACCTGTTCTAGGGCTGCAGCATCCATTTGGAGGAGGCATTTTACCATATGTCCCACCAGAACCTCTCAAGCACAATTTGTGGCCGCTGTCCCTTGTTTTACCTGGACTGATTTACTAGTTTCTCAGTTCCACAGAACTATGCCATACAGTGATGGAAAGAGAAATGCTGGCAAGGGTATCAGTTTGCACGTGTTCCCATGAGTGTGTGAAGGGGAAAGTTTACAGTGGGATCTTACTATGAGTACTGAGAAGCAATCAAAAAAACCCCCAAAAAACAAAAAAACCCAAAACCATACTGACAGCCTCACCAACCAGGCAGTAAAGAGTCATGGCACAACTGCAGAAATAAGATGTGCTCGAAGAGGAAGGTGAGAAGATCTAACAGTGATACTGTAATCAGATTGTTCCTGACAGGACATGACGGTATGGTAGGGCCACTTGAGTCCTGTCCAGTTTGCTTGTATTTGGGAAGAAACTGTCAAAACCAAGAGCAGCCGCTAAGCAAGATCTCCAAGTTACCTGCAGCTGGAAAAATTTCAATATTGCTGGGACTGAGGACAGGAGGTGCTACAAATGGCACTACCCTGAACATTTCAAGAAACACTGAGAGATACAGCTATTTGATTTTTAAAGCTGAGAGATTAAGATACTCTGCTTCCTGGGACTGGAAATGACAAAGCTCCTTCATTCAGAACAGAGAGGAGAGAAGAGCAAGGCACAGGAGAGGAACTTACTGTTTGGAGCTGGGTATGCATGTACAGATGGAGGAAGTGGCTACAAACATGTCCTATTTGCTTATAGTGTCACACATCAAAATCCTCTCTCCTGCTGGGCCTTCTTGCCCATGGCAGAAGCTAGCAAGAGGTTTCTTTGTGCTGGATAATCAAAGCCATGTGCTTGTAGTAATTATCTGGTGCTAGAGAGAGTGAGAAAATGCACATTCTTTCTTGCCGATTGGCAAACACAAGGTTATCTCTGCCCAGAGGTGCTGGGCTCACTCGGAGGCTCTCCCAGTGATGTTCACAAGTCTAGCAGCTTGTCCAAATCAACTTCCCTGAGTTGAAAAATGGTCTTAACTGTTCCCCCTGCACACATTGGAGTTGCAAAGGTCTCCCAGAAAGTTCAGAAAAAGCCTGACTTCCATTTGTTAATACATTGTCTATTTTTACTGAAACCTTATTCAAAACTGTTCAAAATTTGTTATTGACCAAAACCACTATTCAGTGATGTTTCAATAAGTTTTCTGAGAAGCAAATACTAGTAATTCTGCAGGAAGTGGCAAATGTCAAACTGAATTCATGCCAGCTTCCACTTTTGTTAAAGAAGTGTCTATTTTCCCATTAAGACAAGTTTCTATAAAATATTTTGACAGCTTTCCTGACTGTGGCTTTAACTGTGAATACTTAGCCCACTGGTGTCCATCATATGAACAGAGATGAGGACACAGAGCAGGAATTGCTTGCAAATGAAATCAAGGACAGTCAAGAAATTCCTTACCCCCACAATAAAAACCCACCCACTGTTGAGGAAGGCTCATTGCTCAGCCATTAAAAACTATAGTTTGTGCTTAATTTGGATGCCACAGTTCTCCTGCTATGACCAAAAAGTGTTAGTCTCACTCATGTCAGACCAAAAAAAATCTGAGGCTTTAGAGAGGAGCTAGGCCTCATCTTGCAAGAGGAGCAATGACACAGTCTTGAACAGTCATAGTTACAGTAGCTTGGTATTGGCTCAGGCTGAGATCCCAGCCAGTTCAGAGACATAATGGGGAGTTAGATACAAGCAGAAGGAGGCATTTCTTTACATTTTGGGGGGTCAGTCTAACTTTATTTCATTATAAGTCAATAAACAATTTCCCTAGAACACAGGCCAGTTTGATTAACCAACAAGGTCTCAGTAGTGGTTGAAGAGAAAACAAGTGGCAATGGCTACAGTTTGAGCATTCAGACTGGACATTAGAAACACTTCTTCTCCAGGAGGATGGTGCAGCCCTTGGATAGGCCACAGAGATCCATCCTTGGAGATTTTCAACAATTGGCCAAACAAAGCCACATCTGACCTGACAATAATCCTGCTCCAAGCAGGAGGTTGGACTAAAGACCTTCTAATGGCCCTTCCATCCAGAACTTCTGGATCACTTTCCACTTCATTGCAGGTTTTGGTGACAGAACACAGAGAGAAACCTAGGCACTAGGCACCGTTTGGTCTGAAGCTCATTATTGTTGCTTAGAAACACCAGTTAGAGCTAATTATGGTGGGGGGCTCTCAGGGTGAATGTGTTAGGTTTCCATCTCCACCTCTAAGTGTGAGAGTGGCATTTTGAGATGGTGACACTACCAGCTCTTTTGCAGGATATATTTCAGGTCCCTATCTGGTAGGCTGTGCCATTGTCTGTTTCATTGGAAGTTCAGGTGTAACATCCTTTACTAAGGGTTCTTGTGAAGGGATAGATCTTGGAGAAACACTGACCTGGCTATGTGCAGTGCCTTTTCTTCAGGAAGGTGGACATATACAGGCAAAGACAGGTTAAATGCTGGAAGCATTTCTCAGCCTACAGCCTCCATCTTCACAAAGCTTTTGAGAAATACTTTTCTTCCCAGGAAAGCTGAGGTTACCACAGCTAGACAGGCTGTCGGACAACAGCCCAGATCCACCGAGGTAGATAAGCCTCCCTGTTTGCAGGCAGAGCTCAGGGCCTAAGAGTGGAGGTGGACCCTCTCTTCACATATCTTAGACCTCAGCCCCAACCCAGGCTCCCAGACAAACTGGTTTCATTGTGCTCTGCCTTCAAACAAGGACAAATGAGGTGAAATGCAGAGAAGAGCAACAGGAATGATTAGAGGGGTGGAGGTAATGGCTGAGGAGGAAAGATTAAAAAAAAAATTAAAGATGAATAGCCAGACTATGAGCCTACGTACAGAGACGTTATCATCACTCATTAAGCAACACAATATTTCAGTGCCAGGGAGGCTCATGATTCAAGATAGCCCATCTCCAAAGTGTTATAGCCCAGAGGAGCAGCACAAGGCCAAGCGGAAGGAGACATTTCATGCATATATATTATGTGAGCATGAACATTTTTTTTCTGCAATGCAATCATTTTTGTTAAGAAGTGAAATTCTGCTTGACAATAGGCAGTACCGCAGGAGCGTGAGGGAAGGGGAACCTCAGGCTTAGCATCAGGGACACCATCTAGAAGCTGGAATTGATTTGGCATTGCAATAATCAGGCCAGAGAAAGAGTCAGAGCCCATTGCTCAGGACACTTAAGCTAGACCGGACAAAGCATCAGCTGGTATACAATGGTGAGTAATCCGCCATTGGCAGGCAGATGGACAGAGTGATCTGAGAAAAACTTTCCCAGTGAAGATTTGCAGGAGATGGGCCACATTTATCTCTGGTGTAAGCCCCAATTCCCTGGTCTCTCTGCAAGAGATGGTGTGCCAAGCCCTCCTTACACCTTTACCTGGGAAGGGCCAGGCTTGGTTTACAATGCTTTTGCACAAAGTTTGCAAACCACAAATGTCATGCAGCGAGACAGGGAGGGAGCAAGTGAGAGGAGAAAGGAGAGCAATTAATATGCAGCTGGTGCACGGGCTTGAGTGAAAGGAGCCGACGATGACCACCCAGAGCTGACGCTTAGAAACGTACAATAAAAGCTGAACGAACAGCTGAATGCAAGACCTGGCGAATCAAAACAGATGCAATAAGCTGAGGCCAGCAGAACCAGCAGCCAACTATGACAGTGGAGCCCACAGACTGGGGGGCATGTGGTTGGCACAGAGAAAGGAGGAGACCAGAGAGAAGCGCAGATGAGCACTATCAAGGGAATCAAAAGCCTGGTCTTTTGAAAGCCAGAACAAATGGCAAGTGTGTTCCTGCCACACATGGCATCGACAGTGGGAGCCGTGTGGTCCTCTATGTCCCTCCAGGAGCCACCTGGAGGCAGACTGCTTCCCGTTTCAGCACACGATGTTTCTTAAGCCCTCCTGTCTTCTTCCAGGGAAGGATGCCCTTGGGCACACACTATTGGAGTGAGTTTAGAGGACTGCACTTCTGAAGGGACCCTGCACCCAAACCTCCTCTGTATCCAGCTACCTCCAGCCAGCTGCTCAGCATCCAAGCCTTCCCCATCATGAGGGAGGGAACTCAGCCGCCCTTTGCTCACAGAGTTTGTGATTTTGATGATTCCCCTGGGACAAAGCCTGGGAGGGTGTACACAGGTGGTTACTAGGGAACAGCTGGCTTCCGGTTACATAGGCCTATCTCAAGTGCCAGTTTGTGGCTCCCATGTTTGCTTTGCTGCTTAGTGGGACTTGTGTGAGCACTTGGGAAGGAAAGTAAAGGCATGGGCCACACAGCAGAGGCCTTCTGCCCCTCCAGGTGTTGGAGCATTGCGCTATGCATTATCACAGCAGCTGATACAATGAGCCAGGCACATTGCAACACTGTATCTATCAAGGGGAGAGCAGATCTTATAGCCAGGGACTCAGACACCCAGCTGGGGAGCTCTCTTGTTGGTGATATGCATATATCTGTAGGACATGTGTGCACATTAGAAATAGATAACAAGTATTTGTGATTCATATCAAATATTTGGGATAGCACATTTATGTGCCTGGTGAGGAATGTCTGTAGTTTTAAATAGTCAGAGCAGGTTTGCAGAGGGTTTAAACTAGTATTGTTCCAGGGACTTCTGCAGAGCTGTCCTGCTTTGCAGAAGTGAGTATTTGGCCCATAGCTTCATGAGTGGGGAGCAAAGACTCCAAATCATTGGCTTCCTTGCTGCACGCAGAGGACAGCAATGCAAAGGTTGGGCTCATCTGGACTTTCACAACATCTGGGAGCACTAAACTTGGTTTGAACATCTTGGGCCTTTTAGAGAAAGAAAAAAAAAAAGAAAGAAAAAAAAAAAAGACCCAACAGTTCCCTCCAGTTCCCTGGCATCTCTGTTTGTGGCCTTCTTTGTGAAGGACCATAAAAGAAATTTTTGCAAAGGATAGGGTGTTCTTTTGAGGTATTTCCTGCTGCTCCCAATGCACAGCCCAATTTAGAGGATTGTTGTTTCATCTCCCCAGCTCCTCAAAGTTAACCTGTAGAGCAAGACTGACTCTGCAATGCTGTAACAACCCGTTAGAGAGCCAGTCAGTCACATCAGTGATTACTACAATGGTGCATACACCAGCAGATGCTTCTCCACCAGAGCTAGGCACCCCAGCAGGTCTCCCCACTACCAACCAAAGGATCATAGGATATTAAAGGGGTAAGAATAAAATATTCTACCTGGTCTCTCCTCCACTTGCCTCTTCTTCCCAGTGGTAGAGACATAGAGGGTCTTGAGGATGCTGTGCCCATTTCAGAGAATGCCCCTTCCAACCGGTACTTAGCTCCCTGGGTGACCATCATCCCAAGCTCTGCTTTGCATTGGCTTACCAGCATCCTTTTTAATCCAAAGCCAAAATTAGACTTTAAGTGGTGCTGGGCCAAGGTGAAGGTATGAGCTTCTGTCACTGTTCTTACCATAGCCTTTCTTAAATTAAGCAATGACAGGTGCTGTAACGGAGATCCCATGGAAGAAGGCTGGCCATATCAGGCAAGCTAGCCTACTTTTTGTTACAACACTGTCCTGCTTCTCTTTCCCCTCCATTTTAGTTGTGTCCTGTCTTTAGAGTGTGATGGATACAAGGGATACCTCCAAAGTTACCTCTTGATTCCAGAGATGTGTTGTGTGGCCTATCCCTCAAAATCCAGTTGTAAAAGGCTTTAGAAAACTGCATCGGGAGGTGGTTTTGCTTCTCCTCTGGCCTGAACCTCTCTGAAGAAGTGTGCCCCATAGTCTCAAACTCTTCCTAGCAAGTCTCAAGCTAATTAAAGTATAGATATATCAAAACAAGATTCTCACATATCCTCAAGCCTCCCAAATATCCAAAGTCTTCCAATAAAATCAACCAAACCAGCAATCTCTTGATGCCTCAAACAGAAGGCTTTTCTGGAAGGAAAACTTTATCTCTCTTCAAGTTACTGGGCATTGTGCAGGGGTAACTGGATGAAAGTCTCTGGACTTTGCCACTCAAAATGATCTAATTGTTTCTTCTGGCCTTAAAATCCATTTATCAAAAAAAGAAAGAAAAAAAGAAAAGACTCTGTTTACTGTGCCAGCAAAGCCTCTATTATAGATTTGGCAATATGACATCCAGATCTACTGTAACCACTGACACCACCATGATGGATCTGCGGGAGAAAGCTTCTGTAAGGGATGGGTACATATATAACAAGGAATGTGGTACATATATAAATATGTGCAGACTTTAATAAGTGATAAATCAGTTGAGAACCCCTTAGTGTTTAGAGACAACCAAGTTATGTTCTAGTCAATCAATCTGTTGCTGAAAATATTATTAATGTCTGGCACACAGATTTATGATGAAGGCTAGATGGATGCAGAAGAATGTTAGTAGGAATTTGTGATGACTGTGCATCATTAATTTGTAAAAAGAAAGCTAAATATAATCATCATGGTTATTTATCACAGAATAGTCTTCCCGATCCTTGTGTTGTCCACCTTAACAGCTGGGTTTCCATGTCTCTCCTTCTTTTACCTTGGATATATTTAAATTAAAAGTGGGTAACTGTACACCTAGCATTGTGGTAGGTGGTATTCTAACATCGTGTCCTTCCCAGCACAGATAAAGATGTTGGGCCTCAATTTGTGGCCAGAACATGGGATCACTAGGTCACCTTGGTTCATGTAGAACATCACCTCAGGATTGTGTGCATGTTGCCATGTAAGCATATGAGAGTAGAGAATTGGCCTTGTTCTGGAGCCTTTGTTAAGCCCAGGGGTTATGAAGCTCAAAAGAGATATGAGGCAGTGTACATAGTGGAGCATCTGCAGAAGATCAATATGAAGAGCAGCTCCTACTAGCACAAGCATTTCTGACATTGCTCTCAAGTTTGTGGATTGATGCTGTTGTGCTGCTTTCTTCATGGTAGTGAAGTCTCTCAGCTCTCCTCATTCCGGTCATGCTGGTCCTTTCTCTATTTTGTCACCACCAGCTCCTGCTTTCCCCCAGAAGGGGCATAAGAGGCAGTGAGACCATGGTGCGGTCATTTCTCCTTAGCAGTTAACCGGGAGATGTCCACAGCGGGGAAGAGTCAAGCCATGATGCCAAGGGCTCTCTACCAGAGAAGCACAGGAGACTCTCAGATCCTCTGGGGACCCTGGCTCCAGCCTGCTCTGCATCCCTATGGGCTTGTCTAAATCCAGGCATGAATGAAGCAAGCACAAGATACCATCTCCACAGCAGGGGAAGATCCTGATGGCTGCAAAAGGAGGATGTCTAACGCCTTTCTTCACCATTCAGGTCAGACCAGCTCTAGGACTTTTGCTGCAGCATCAGCCTGAAGTCCAGCCACTGTTCTGCCCCTCCAGGCCCAGGACCCACATCATCTGGCCCAGCTCTCTGCCTGCTTACCTTTCTTGGTTCCCTTTACAGTGGTTTCTGTTTTCTTTCCACAGCTCATTTTGTTGGTCATCCATGTCTCTCTATATCATATATCATCCCTAAGTGTCCAGAGGAAAGAAAGATCCCCTCCAACCCAGCAGCCCTGTAACGGATGGCCCTTCCCAAATCGCAGCTAGCTGACAGCTTGTGAGAACAACAGCTTGAATTACTGGAAGAACTTTTCCCACTGAGTTAATCTGCAATGGATGTAGGTGACCTTCTAAAGGCATCTATTAATCAAAAAAACAGTGCCCATTCACCGCGCTAGGCTGAGCCCTTTGGGAGAGGGGGGTACTAATTTTCCACTGAGATAAATCATAATTTGACAATAATCATCTGCCCTAATCACTCTGATTCTTCCTTTTAATTATTTGTATACACAGCTCTTCCTGCCTGGGAAACACAAAGGATGATATTAAACATGGCGTTTGCACTGTTGACAGGAAAATGCTGAAGGCCCCAGCCACAGCCTTAAATCACTCTTTACGGTGCAAAGCACAGTGTGTAGTGCAGCCAAGGCAGGGCCCCGGTGGAGACTGCAAGGGCTGCAGCCAGCTCTGGTGGACCTTCCACTTGGAGGGCAGGAAATAGCCTTTCTGGGAGACAAGTTAGTGCTTCCAGTGATGGAGAGGGGAGCAGTCCCACAAGTCCAGGGAGTTATTCTGTACCTGGAGCATCAAGAAGAGGTCAATTGGAGAGGCAGGAGCTGAGGCTGGGGGGGTGGGGTGGGGGGGTCTGAAACCCTCACTCACAGTCAGATAGTTGCTAGCAGTGTCACCCCAACTACACCCATGGCTGTACCCACCAGGGAGCCAGCACAAGGAAGAAGCTCCTGAGCTGATGACCATGTAACAGCCATCCCCTGCATTCCTCCTGCATCAGGGAATTTAATGAGAGTGAGGCTGTGGAAAGAACAGGGTTAGCCTCACATCAGTAGCCCTCAGTTGCCTGGAGGAAGAGCTGTGGTCTGGGAAGCCAGTGGACCATGGGAGGGAGGAAGGAAAGGAGGGAGGGTTAGTTTGGGTTACCCAAACCCTTGTGCCTCTGCCTTGTGCAGAGCTGTTGATGCATTACGATGGGCCAGGGCTGGTGAGGGGACCCTGCGTGGGGTGAGACTCTGCATCCCTGCTGCGTGAGTAAGCCACGAGAGGTGGATCTGGCAGGCGCCAGCTGCTCATGCCTCCAGAAGGCTCCCAGGTGCTTGCCGGAGTGAGGCTAATGCCTGGCCATATTCCTTGCCAGCACAGGCGAGGGCTCCACTTTTCAACATCTTTTTTTGTGCTGGCCACCAAGCTGACAGGATGCAGAGCTGTGTCTCATTACTGCCTTGAGCAGCTAGTCCCATCGCTGAGCCGTGTTGGCGCCATCGCAGTCCCAGGGGCATGTGGGGTTCTCTGAAGCCCCACTCTCCTCTGGAGGTGGTGATGTTGTGTCCTTGGGCTCCTGTCACTGGGCGGGGGGAACATTGAAAGTGGTCAAAAGTCACCTTTCTGTCAAAATCTACATCTGTGATGTAAAAATATGAATGGTAGTAGTTTGAGAACATCCTGGAATTATTGCAATAAACCACTATGGCCCATTCCACACATTTGCTAGACGTGTGACTGCCATGTCGGAGAGTTTGTTTCAATTCAGTGCAGGATAAACATCTTGTCTTACCTTCTCCTGGACCACAAGGACTTCTCCCCTGGCAGCTCAACAGCCTCAGAGACACCAAACAATGCCTCTGATGCTCACAGCCTCAGTCACACTCTGCTGCTGACTTTTTTGCTTTGCATTGTCAAGCTGAGTTACTCAAAACCTCTTTGACATAAAACTACACTTGCCCATTGCCATGGCTGGAGTGAGGGCAATTAGCTGGGCTCCCACGAAAGCAAGAGTCCACAGGTCCTTTGGGTGCAACTGCTGAAAACTGCTCAGCAAATCTCTTTTTCAGTGGAAAATTCATCCTGGGATGAGATGATTCTTCCTTTTTCTCCTGGAGAAAGAATCCCCTGAAGCTGGAAACAGCCAGGAAATGTTGCACAGCACCCTATGGGAGGTTTGATTTCTCACTGTACTTCTGTCCTCTCTCCCATTGTCCTGCACCCTCCCACCTAGCCTTCAATCCAGCCATATCTACCACAGTGCAGGCAGCCTGACACACTCTGGGTGCATCAGCTCCTCACTGCAAGCGCATCATGGGGGATGCAGCCCGAGCAGAGAACATGGCCCATTGAGGGGGGCCAGGCCAGGGCTCCCAAGCACAGCAGCATTTCCACAGAAACACATTGACCACATTTCAGCTTCTGCATGGTGGGGTTTGGTTGCGGGGGGGGCGGGGGGGGGGGAGGTCTTTCTAGGATTTAATCATCTGCCCCCCAAAACACAAGTAAAATTGAAGAAAGCCTCCATAAGTTTCCCCTGTGCTGCTGGGTCTACTTCTAGTAATTCTTGTAGTCCAGGTCAGCATGACGTCTTGCAAGCTATACCACGGACCTACAGCACCATATGCTGGCCTAGATTAGCATCTACACAGCGGTACAGCCTGCCTCTCTCCATTCCTGGTCCCTACAAAGCAGTGCAGAGCAGAGTGGGCTGTGTGGTCTGGGCCTCAGGTGAGCTGCAGATGCCTGGCCACACTCCCTACTCAATGCACCAGGACTCAGTCAGTGCCCGGCAGCGCTGGCTCAGAGAATGGAGCATGACAGAGTGCTGAAGCAGCAGTGCTGAAGCATCCATCATTCCTATGCGCAGTCCCCAGGAGGGCAGCTTCCAGCGACACCTGGCTAGCCGGTGCAAGCACGGTGCCTGTCTGAGCAGTGAGAGGCCTGAACTAAGCCTGTGATGTGGGTCAAAGTAGTTACTGCCTCAATGACCTGCTCAAGCCCAGTTGATCTGCCCTTTATTAGCCATAGACCACTGTGCCAAAGCCCAACTTGTGTGGAAGCTCCTCTCTAGTTTCAGTAGCCCTGAGGATAGAGCAGCCCTGCCTCAGGACCCCCAGGCCTGGGGGCCCTGTGGCAACCAGCAGACACCCTGCTGGAGGAGACGGAAGGCCAGCTTTGGGTCCGGTCCCCCCAGTAGCATTCAGACCTGCTAGACTCAGCTGAGCTCAGCTCATGATCCTCCCTCAGACAGGAGGGATGAAATAACTCTGACCAGTTCTGAAAGTATCTGCATTAACATTGAGCTGGGTGAAAAGTTTTGTTTCCTGAAAGTCTATTCTGTTGGACTCCTTGTCTTGAGAGACTGGTGGTAACAAGAGCTTAGGATACAGAAAAAAACAATACAGCCGATGAGAGCTAGCTGTATCACTGAGAATAACAAGCATAACGCTTTTACATGCCTGATGTTAGCAGAGAAATTTCATTTTGTATTTTGTCGCCTACTTCTCATCATGCAGTCCCCCCCCGAGCTGTCTAGTACTGATCAGAGAAATTACATGAGCTTGGATTGTGGTGTTTATCAGTGCAGTGCAGTGCAGTGAGGCAGTGGGCCAGTGAGCACAGGGTTCTCCTAAGGGGCACTTTGCACTGCCATGGCATTTCCTGAGCTGTGGAGGATGGCTCAAAGATGTATCCCTCTGGAATAACTCTGGTAGCAGACTGTGAGAGTTTGGGACACCCTACCCATTATTCTTGGCCAGTTTCTGAGTGGATTCTGCCATGGGCACAAGGAATGGATGATCCCTGCTAGAAGGTCAGAAAACTCTAAAATATATGCCCCTGTACAACATCAGCATGGCTCAAGCCAGGAACTGCTATGAGAAATCTACCCTTGTGGTATGCCAGACATCAGCTTAGATGCTTCCTGCCCCAAAAACTTGTAGGGGCAGAGCTGGAGTTAGCAATGGCCCATCTAGACTCTGTATCTCTATTCAGTTCACCACATGCTCTAGCTGCTGTTGCCTTGCAAAGAAACATGTCTTCCTGTTCCGGCTGAGCCTCTCTTCTGTGTGGGACTTGTCCATGAGAGAGAACATGCTTAATGCCCAGCAAGCAGAGAACTGGCCCTGCAGTCCCACAATGCCTGCTGTGTCCTTGTATCCATGGACCAGGCTGCACACAGAGATGTGGGGCCTCTGTGGAGCACCTGGGGAGAAGCCGAGAGAGCTGTTGCCCCCACAAGGCAAAAGGATGGAGGACAGCAAACAAAATGCAAGAGGTCAGCAGACATGATGAAGCAATTAGCACAGGTGGGTAGGGAGAAGAGACTGAGAAAATGCAATTTATGGAGTCCAGGAGAGGGAATTCTCTAGGGGCCCTGATCATAGACTATAAATACCTTCAAGGTAATGACATAAATGAAGGGAGTGCATTAGTCACCATCTCTGATGATGAGAGGGCAAGAGGCAGTGACCTGCATCTAAGGAAGGGGAAGTGGGTGGGAGGAAGCCCGAGCTGCAGGCTGGGGCCTTCAGGTGTGGGATGTACTCCCTGGGGCAGCCTTGTCTTCTGGGCTGAAAGTCTGTCTGTAATGCATCCTTGGCCAGGCCCACATCAATGTTGGTGCTGGAGGGGCTGAAGCCAGCTTGTGACCTGTGTGGGAGCTCCCAGCCTGCAGATCCCTCCTGGCATGGAGGAAGTAAGTGAAGTTTCCTGCATGTGATAGCTCTTGCCCACACATTGAGTCTGATGCTTTCCCAGGGCTGCAGAGAGCACGTAGTTTCTCTCTCCTGCAAGAAAAGACTGGCTGCCTGGACCCATACAAGCTGGCATGGATGCAGATTGGGTTGGCATTTGCGACAGTCACCAAGCTAGCCAGTCAACAGGAAGGAACTAGAATCAGCCATGTCTTCAGCTTGGAAAAAAAGAACCAGGGTCTGGAAATACTTCCTCCAACAAGATGGATGTTCCTTGTGGCTTAGGCACAGACAAGAAATCTCCTGCATGCTGCTGGGGTTATTTTATCCCTCTGTAGTCTCTGCTGTTGAGTAATGACTGCACTGATATTTTGAATGTGAGGAGGCCTGGGAAAGCGCTGTGTCTCTGCAGATGATCTTGCTAAGGTTGCCCTTGGCATGGGTGGGGATTCAGTCCCACTCCTGCTCCCAGATGTTCCTTCTGTCAGCTCCCCTCACAGCTCCCATTGCCTCATGGACAATGCCAATGGGGTGGTATGAACAGACTTCCCAATGCCTGCTCTTTGCTCTGTCTGCCACAGGATCACAGCCTCACGGCTCGTTCAGCCCATGCACAAGGAAAAAGGAAGAGAGGTGAGAAGAGTCCTGCTGCCTCCTTCATGTGTTGACAAGTCTAGGGGCACAGGGGTGCTTCCTACACACTCTGGCAGCCTGGCACCTCCACTTTCACCCATCCTGTGCCTACCCTGACATTGGCTGCCAGAATAGGAGGAAAGCAGAGAAACACTCTCACCCTGAGCAGACCTGATCTTCCACTTCTGCTCCCCTTTCAAGAAGCAAGCCTTTCACTGTGCAGGCTGGGGATACTTACATCCTGGCCTGCACAGATCTGTTTTTTTTCTCCCAGGGCCAAATAAAAGAAGAAATAAACACCTCCATGAATTCCAGAGGTCTGTCTGGATCAGGCTTGCCTGGCTGTGAGCAGCAAGCCAAAGCATCATCCATTCCCTACAAACACACAGGGAACTCAGACCTCTCTTCTTGTCTGCATACAGTAAATAGGCTGGCCATTTAAGCACAACATGGCCCTGATAATGGAAGATACCAGCCTGATGCCAGGTGGAAAGCAAAATATTATAGCAGATGCCATCTGGGGACCTCTGATCCAACAGACCAGGTGGAGTGAGCCAGCATGGAGAGGACCCATTGCATTTGCGAGGGGACCCATTTTGATCTCTGGAGCCTTTTATATCTCACTGCAGATGGGTTTGTCCTTATCTGCTTTATCTTCCTTATGGGGGTCTCTGAGTATCTTTTTGTGGCTAGTGGGCCCGGGAGATACCTATGGTGCAGCCAACATGCTTGTGGGGTCAGAGTGCTACTGGGGGAGCCAGTGTGTCATTAGCCACTTGCCAACCCCATCCCTGGCAGAGGCAGATGCGACCTGAGAGACAAGCGGGTCAGCTTGGGTGGTTCTTGCAACCTCACCAGGTAACACATGGGAAACAGTGTTCTGATATCCTGCCCAACACACACAGGCATGTCACGAGTTTGGATCTTGGGTGGCAATGTGTGCAAGTTGAAGCTACCTCATGCTGGGGAAAACAAACAAAAAGATGGCTCCTGCCATGCACGTCCATCACAGCCATGTGTGAAAGGTGGCATGGGCTGGAATGACTTTGTGGGTAGAAAGTCTAGAGGGAGCTTGCTGGGTCTGCATCCCACAGAAGCCCACAGGATCTCATGTCTCCTTCTTGAGTGGACAGCGTGGCCAGCAGGCAGAGCAGCCAGCCTGACTGCTAGGCGAAAACAAAGAAAGTGAAATCCACATAGGAAAACCTTCATGCCTTTGGCAGCCCCAATCCTGCCACCTGGTCCATGTCTCCTACAGAGAAGGACTGCTAAATTCACGGCTTCTGGACACTACAGTAGCACACAGCTGTATAACTGCAGCATGAAAACAATGGTCCTTTAGGCCCTGGATGGTTCTGTCCTGAGCTGGCAGAGATGTAATATCTGTCCCAGGCACCGACACTGTAAGCAGTGAACAAGGACATGGTCCCGCATGGGGTACCCTGCCTTGCAAGCCAGGGCAAGAGGAAAGGCAAAGGAAACTGACTCCTAAATACCAAATGACTGAAGGCTGACTCCATGCTCAAGAGACAAAGCTATAAATCTGCCTAGCCCTGCTGCGAAAGCATGAGACACCCTGTAACAGCTGCTCGGTGTCAGAATGTCCTTGATCTCTGTTTTCTCTTCCATCCATTCCTTTCCTCTCTGTCACCCCTGGAGGCATGTTCAGTTTCCTGGTGGCTATGGTTTCTCAGTCTGCTTGAATGCTGCTTCTCCCCATCTTGCTGCATTTTATAGCAGGCTGGGTCAGGTTGCAGTTGCCAGTACCATTCCCCAAGCTCCACACCATTTGGTGCAGATGGAAGGCAGTTCCGGCTAAAGGACCCTGCCAGAAAAACATACTGTCCCTCTGTCAGCAGCATTGGTATACACACCCAACTCTCTCCAGTCATGTTATAAGAGACACCAAGATGACTGACCAGTGGGAAACACAAAGTGCTGGGATTTTTCCCCTGGGGCTCACATTAGGTCATGTGGCCAAGACAGGTCTGGCATGTCCTGTCATATGGCAGAGGAGTGGGTCTGAGGCGCTGCATGACCCGTGGGCTGTGGTGGGCCTGTGGGACTTTGCCCAGACTGTCTGTGGGTCATAGGATCGAACACAACAGCACCTAACACTCTTCTGTTTGCTGGGCTTGAATTTCCATTGCAAACTGAGATGAAAAGGAGGATTCTTATATCACCCCAGGAGCAGGGAGCTGCATCGACATGTCTTCCTAACATAGCACTGACACAGAGACATCCCCTGGGAGAAATGACTGTAGCCCAGCTCCTCAGCTGGTTTAAAACCATCCCTCTTTCAAAGCCACAGAGTGCCCCCCTCACAACAGCAAGCAAGGAACCAGTCTCAAAGGCCACCCAAACCACATCCAAGTGAGTCCATTGCCCATTTGTCCCCATTTGACGGTGTCCTGGATGTCATCTGGGAGTGAAGGAACAAAACAGAGAGGGTATAATGCCATTGCCTCTCTTTCTCCCCTGATTTAGCTCCATCGAGTGGAAGTAAAAACAGCATGCAAGCCACAAAAAGAAATGGCTTGTGCCACATTTGTATCATTTGTGTCTCTGGGCTTGCTGCACAGGGGGAAGAGAAATATGTTCAAGCTGTAACTAATGCCAGAGCCTAAGAAATGGATCAATTCACCCTGAACAATTTGCAATGTAAAGTGAGCTGCTCTCCTCTTGGTTAATTCCTCCCCACATGCAGGCATGCACACTCCCTCATGCCCACATCCCTGCCTTAGGAGAAAAGCAGTGACCCAGTACAGTCAGAATACTCCATCCTGCTGCCTGCACCAGATCTCAGCAACAGATTACTTCCTTGATGATTTAAATCCCTAGCATATGCCTGCCACAGGCACCCTGGTTCCTGTCCATCCTTCAGCAGTGATGAGCCGGGGTTGTGGTGACTTGATGCCAGGAAGAGGGTGGCCCTAGCGCATTGGCAGTACTGCCCATACCCAGCCCAGCTCTCCATGTCTCCAAAGGTTTGTCTCCAATGAGTGCTCAGCTAATTAGTAAACGGAGCCTAAACCTTTTGGTCTCCATCGATCTTATCTTCAAATCTTGCAGACAACAATTCCTCAATCAATACCTCATTTAATTGCTGCCACCAGGCTGACAGCTGGGGTTCTGGCTGTGCAAACCTGGCTGTCACATGGCAGGTTGCCAATGCCACCTTCTAACCCCAAACTGATTTATCCTCATGCGGTTCCTCTCCTCCATCCAGACCTCATTCCCCCACCTTCCTCCCTCTGCGGGGGGACCCCTGTAGAAAGAGCCCTGGCTGAATGCATCCCCACCACGTACACATCACATCTCTGTGTTCATTCGCCTCCAGAGCACAGCTGTGATCGAATTGTCTTGTCAACGACAGCCAGTGCACAAACATACAGCTTCCACACACACTGCTAAGATCTGATGCAGACCGGGCCCAGAACAACAAACAGAGCACTACCACAGGGGTGAATCCTAGGTGCCATGTGCAGTGTTTCACGACTAGTCCAAGCTGGGAGACAGTCAGACAGGCAGCTCCTCCCCATGGGTCCCACCACCAGACCTGGCTTTCATGCCTCCATGTGGCACTGCCATACCCTGCTGGGATCTGACATGTGCTAGGCATGATCAGTTGGCTGGGTTGTTTTTCTTGGTGAGCCCAGGGAATTGGGAAAAGGTAAGGAAAGATTGAGAGGTGGAAGGATCTAACAGCAGGGCCTTGTCTTCACTGGGGCCCTGCATGAGATGTGCTTGCTGCAGGTTGGTGGTGTGGGCACTGCCCAGCCCCATCACAGGTATTCATGTGGCTACTGCAGCCTCCAAGGCAGGAAGGGACTTGTGCTGGACATGAGGCAGAGAAGACCAGAGAGCAGGCATGGGAGAACAGGAGAGGGCCAAAACATCACAGCATTTAGTGCTACAGGGTGGTTGAAATGACACTCCCATGGAGGATGATGGTAGCATGTTCCTTATTTCACTGGGGGCAGAACCACCCCACAGGCGATGTGTCTAGGACTAAATGAGCATGCTTTCACACTGAACACAAAGTTGCTGGACTCCCCCAGACTGTAACTTACCTTGTGGGTGACCTGTAAAGCTCTGGCTATGCTCCCCCTCCTTCCTCCTCCCTGCTCAGCGCCCTGCTCCAGCAGGTATTTAAGCAGGCTGCAGCAGAGATTTGCTGCAGGATAGCAGTTGCTGAGCAGCTGATTTGAGCTCTTTGAGATGCTCAGGGCTTGCTGAAGAGCAGCACATACAGAGACAACCCATGGCTGTTATTCTGGCACAAGCTGCCATGTGGAGCGGTGCATTGACTTCCCAGCTATGCGCTCAGCTTGGGGTTGCAGGAGGTATTTCAAACAGGTCAGGCTCCTGCCTGGCTTGGTTTTTATTCTTGTTTTGATCATGCTTTTTGCTGTAGTTTAATGATAATCTTTGCTGCAATATCTATTTCCCTCAGTGGCAGATATGCAAAATAATTGCTGTAACCCTGTCTTTGATCAGTTGTGTGTTTGTCATCTCCTGCAATTCTTGATGGGCATCTCTTTGTGGTGATGCTGATTGTTCTGTCTTTGTAACTTCAGGAAACATTAATATGTAATTTTGGAAAGAAATCAAGCTTGGAGATGAATACATCACTAGCAATACAGTCAGAATGAAATCTAGGCCTGCCTCTAGATCGAGACTGTACTTTACAATGGCAACCACGCATCTGGGGTCTCTCTGGCAAGTAGGTGGATGCCATGCTTCCAATGGTGCCTGTGTGATCAGCCACTACACAGCTCAGCCCAGCCGCCAATACCTACTGCAGGCCTGGTCTTGACCACATCAGCTGTAAAGCAGAGTGGAGACCTGGCCCACCACAGTGTGTGGCCACCACTTATTGCCTGCCTGTTCCTCTGAAAGTCTCGATCTTTAAGTGGAGGCAGCAGTTATTGTCTGAGCCCTCATGAGAACATCTCAGTGGACTTCTCAGCCCAGTTGCCATGGTGCTGGTGAGTATAACTTGTTTGTCAGCAGTCTTTAAACTAAAATCTGTGACTTTCACAGAACAAGTGCCTGGGGCTGATCACTCACTTCCCTGGACTCCAAGGGAGGAGAACATGTAGCAGAAGAAAGCTTTCAGATCTGTCATAGAGGGGGTGACTATTCACTGAGTAACACCAGTGACATTTTCTATATCACTCATCCTTGCAGCTTTGAGTTGCTCCACTCCATGGTGATAGTCTTCTCCAAGCAAGAGGAGCTGCAGAAATCTAAAATAAATCATAGCAAAATGAGCTCTACTATTGACCATAGCTAGTATCCTCACTTTGTGCTAAATAACAGGGATGGGACCCTTGCTGGGCTAGGTGCTGTACAAAGGAGATGGTTCTGATGGAACCCATATCTCTTCTCAGGGTGCAATAGGGATGTGGAAATCTTCTCAGAGGTGAACATCACAATACCTTTAAAGCCTTCACAGGCCAACACTGAGGAACTAGCACACCAGGAAAGATGGGGGAGTATGCTAACAGCTTGCTGGGAACAAACTCAACTTCGGTTTAAATGGATGCACTTTCTTTGGCTCCACTGGGCTAACTAAGAAGACCCTCGGCCGCTGCAAGGGTCTGGTGTCTGCTCAAACCAATGAGAGGTGAGATACCCTGTGTCCTTACACATCTACTCTTGCAGTATGCTCTTCCCCTGGAACAGCTACACCATGGCAGAACATGACCCTGGGAAAAAAGCCAGGTTCTGCTCTTGGTGCAAACTGCTGAGGCCAGAGGACACAGCATAGGTCAGAACTGAAGAAAAATAGGTATCTGAACCCCAGTTCTCTGTGACAGAAATAATTTCCAGAGCCCCTGAGGTTGGCCAGCATCTGGCCAGTAAATCTAAGGTGTCTTACCACTGAGCTTGAACAGTGTCTGTGTAGGCAAGAACATGCACCTGTCAGGATGCAATGTTAGGAGAAAGTCTGCCCTGTTCCCAATCTTGTGGGCCACAGTTACCCAGAAAGCCAGGGAGGAAAGTGAACGTTTACTTAATAGCTCCATGAATGAAGTCACTAAAAGCTTCCCATCATGTTAGTGGGACTGAGGGTTCGTGTGTTATCAGCCAGCAGAAGTTGTTTCCCCTGGCCTCTGTTACTGTTCAATAGTCTGTCATATTAAGGACTGTTAACTGCTGCAGCTTGCTTGCAGCAGGTCCACTGTGAGACTTATGAGCCAGGCTGAGCACTGCTGGAGCAAAGGGGAGCCAAGCAGACAGTTCTAGCGAGTGGAGAAAAGGGGGCTTACATAGGGGATAACTGTTAGCAGAGGACACTACCAGGGCAGGAGAGGTCCTGGCTACCTGGGCAGGCAGTCCCATCAGGCTGCCAACCCTGCAGCCGTCCTTGGCCTCATTGAGAGAAGGCGCCTGACACATGCTGCTGAGAGATCAGCAGTTGGCCCTGAGCATGCCCCAGATGGTCTGATGCCAGGGTGTTTGCACACAACTCTGCCATTTAATGGGGGGAGAACGCATGGCTGATCCCAGCTGAAGCCATACACTAAAATGCTGACAGACTGTTTGTTGAGACACAAACATTGGCAAATGGCCCTGCTTGCTGTATACTTAGAGTCAAGGCAGAGAAGAAGGAAACCTAAGAACAGTGCTCTCTCTTTCTGCCAATAACTAAGAACCACCAGAGTGCAGTTCAGTACATTTTTTCTGAGGAATGGGAAGTAACTTTAAGAGGAGTTTCGAAGCTCCCTTTTCAAATGGGATGCCCAGCTTCTTGAAATGAGGCTAGGTGCTGATGGAGATAGCAAAGGATGTTGCCTGGTACAACACAATTCAGGGAATGGAGCACCTCACCCCTTCGGCCAGAACAGTACCCCCTTGATCCCTCAGGCTTGGTGTGTTCAGCGATACTTCTCCAGAGTGAGCCAGCCTGTTAGCATCTCAGAAGTGCTGGAGAATTCTCTCCCAGCAGGAAAATGTGGCCTGTGGGGCTCACAGTGGTGCTAGCTGTGCTCAGTGCCTTTCAGTAGGGTTTTGCCTTACTCACTGATATGTGCCATTAGCTCTTCCTGCCTGGGATCCCACATACCAAAAAAGAAGAGACACATGATGTTGAACTGTCTGTAGATGGCAGCTGTGGAGAATGTAACACTGAAAATGTGAATCAGAGTTGGGCAGGAACTGGAGACCAGTGTTTTGTTCAGCATGTGAGACAGGTCTGCTCTGCTCCCTTCAGAGTCAGGCCAGGACCTGTACATACTGGAGTTCCACACTTACGCCATGAATTGATGGTGGTGCTGGGAAGGGAAGAATTGCCTGCATCCACATTCATCGCTTTTGGTTTCCAGTGCTGTCATCTCACAGGTTACCAGGATTTGCAGCCTGGAAAAGCCAGCTCCCAGGTAGTCTAGGTAGTGAGGCTGCTGAAGGATTCCCAAAAGAGCTGCACAGGAGAGCTGCTGTTCACAGATATCAAACTAGGAAAATCATAAGTTTTGCTCGTACATGACCTTTTAACTTTTTGTTTGCAAACAGGTGCCTTTGTGTCTCAGATATGATCTCCCTCTCGTTTGTGAGAAACTTCTGAACCTAATTTTTAACCTGACTAGGCTTCCATTCAAAATGCCTGACTTCTGCTAACATGCAGTGTGATGTTTCCTGGAGTTCTTCCCCCCTAAATGCTGAATACTTCTTACACCAAAAGGTGGGAGAGAGGGGTACCCAGAGAAAGAGAATCAGGGCCCATGTGGGTGGAGGAGGGGGCATGACAAGGGTAAGGAGTTATCACCTGGGAAGAATACATACAGAATAGATGGTGCGTTTTCAATTACGTGGACATCTGGGGCAGTTTGACGTTAATGGAGACCATGGATTAAAATTACTACTAGTGACCCTAATGAAAATATAAAAATGGGACAGATCTGTGAAAAGCAAGCCCGTTTGACCTGGACTCAAGGCTCAACAAATTAGCAAGGATTCTCCTGTGGTTTGTCTTGCTTTGAGGATCATTCGACGCATACCTGCACCAGAGGGCGAGCAGTAAAGATGCCGAGGGCATCCTTTTCACCAACCTCTCACAAGAGACAAATGGCACTGGTGTGACAAAGGAGAGAAAGAAGAGGATGGGATCACGGCAGAGAGGAGTGCTCAGCTCAGCGGTGGAGGAGGCTGTGCCCATGAGCGGAGCATTTTACCCTTTGCTGTTGTTGCAATACCACCGTGTTCCACACCGTGTCAGACGCCAACACGCAACCACTTCACGCAGGCTGCAAAACTGAGCTCCAGTACCTATCCTGCCTGAGATGGAACAGCCTTCAGGCACCATCAAGGATTGCACAAGGCATTAATTTGAGGTTAGGAAGGCCTGGGAGGCCCCAATAACTGCCTACTCTGAGCAGCCATCTCCTAATATGCTGTAGCACTGCAGTCTGAAGCTTTAAACTCATCACCTGCAGCTGCACTGCAGGAATAAGGCAATGTCAAATGATGTGGGATGAAGCCTCCCATTTAACTTGTTCTATGCTTCTTTCTGCTCTCTCCTGTGGCCTCCTTGGTGCTGCCAACTTCACTATATATATGTATACATATATATGTATTTTAATTTTAGATCACATGATAGAAATGTTGGTCACCTAAAAGGCAAAAAAGGCTTTTAGCTTTTGTGGGTTACAGTGAAAAGTGTGAAAAAGAACGTCTCAGACCTAGGTGGAAAATGTCTATTGTGGTGATAGGGAGCAGCTCCTCACCTTGTAAAATGGCCATAGATTATGCCAGTCAGGGGCACCTAGTTGCCCCAGTCCCATGTCTGGGACAGGTATCTAGCTAACACTAAGCTTTGTGCTGCATCATCTCTGGGCATCTTTCCCTCCAACGCCTGCACTGGGCTTCAGATCCCCTCTGACATCCTTGACCACATCAAAAGAGGGGGAGATGAGAGAGACGAAGAGACAATTCCTCAACGCGATGCAAACACCCTGGTGAGTGACCTAGCTGCAGCCCACCCGCAGCAGTGCCTGGCTCCCAGTGCATCGATCCTGCCCTCAGTGTCCCCCAGCCCTCCCACACAGTCGCACTGCCTGCTCAGCCTTGACCCCTTTGGCTTGTGCTTGCCCAGCTGCTCACCCACGACAACCAGACTGAGCTTTCCCCTGCAGTGGACCCGGGAAGGGGAACAGGCTGCTAACAGAAGAACCTCACTTTAGTTTGATCTCTCTGACCCGAAACCCACAGGAAACTTTTCTCTACATTAACCTCATCTGTCTCCCAGCATTTCCTTGCTGCTCCTAAGCCCTTCTCCCGGGTCTTGACCTCTTTCTTGCCACTCCCATAGGTTTCCCTATGTGGGGCCGGGGTGTGTGTGTGTGTGTGTGTGTGTGTGTGTCTCTCATGGTATCTTGCAGCAGCCTTTTGTGTGACCTCCTTCTTGGCCTTTCCTTGCCCTGAGCTTCCCAAGCCTTTTCACCCCCTCCTGCCTACACGCTGGGCTCAAAAGCGCCAGCACCACAGCTTCCCTGGGGATCCTGTCTCTTAGCAACACTCCAACCCAGAAGGTAAATGCTGAGCACACATCTCCATCCATTGGCAGCCATAGTGCTGTGTGCAAAGTGCAGAGGGTAACTGCTGCCTGGAGGGGAGAGGGGACATGTGCCTCCCCCTGCACACGTCACCTCCTCTGTTTCCTGTCAGTGGGAAGCGGTCGTGGGCGGGAGAAGATGGAGGTTAAGTTCCTCGTCGCTAAGAGGAATGTGTGGTGTCACAGTCCAGGAACACTACCCTGGGACCTAGCCAGTGTGATGCAACAGGAGATTGCAGAGTTCAAGCATCCCTCTGCAGTCCCTGCCTGCTCCAGAGACACAGTGCAAGTGCCCCAGGGAGGCCTGAAGCCTGGGTCTCCTGCCAAAATCCAGTGGTTCTGCCCATCTTCTGCCAGTGTTTCACGATTGACAAGGTCCTGAGAAGATGCTCAGACCCTTCCCTGCTCTGTAGGAGCTGCAGTGATGAGCATGGGTTCACACAGGCCTTGGGAACCCACATACCAGCATTGTGGCTGCATCCCAGTGAGGAGTGGGAATATCCTCTGTCACAGCCATGCAGTGAGGCCATCTCACGGGCACAGCGCTCTTGGAGATGAACTGATTGAAGATTTAATTCTGCTGGTGTGGGAACAACTTGGGCTTGGAGGTGAGTGCCAGCACCTCAGGCTCACTGATGACCCCAGAAAGAAGCTTAGGTTGGACTCTATCTGATTCCCCGCTCTGCTGGGAGAGCTTACATGCTCCTCAGCCTCCACGGGTATTTGGTGCCACTGTATCTGCAGCCTTGAAAATCATAAGAAGGCCCTAAAAGTCATGAAGCTGGAACAGAGAGTGACTTGAGGGCTGTGTAAGTCTGCCATATGCTGTTTTGTGCTGGTGGAGTGGTGCTATCCGCCCTCGGCCAGCATCAGTGGCTGCCCCTGAGCTGAGAGCAAAGCATCTCCCAGTTTCACACGGCACCAGGATTTGGCCATTGTCTCTGCTTCAGCAGGGGAACTGCCCCCAGGACAGGAGACACTCAAGTTGTGGGCCACCTCCCTGCCTGCGGTCCCCATGAAGCAGCATCCTTGCCCTGGGTGCAGGCAGTGCCCTGCTCCCATAACTAGGGCACAAGGTCCTGTGGTGAGAACAGGTGTCTTCACAGCCTGTCTCACACCGTACTTGTCTGTATCTACTGCCGTGTCTTATCTACTACAGCCTTCCCTGTCCACTTCCACCCACCCCAAGCCTGTCCCACAGTCCATGACCTGTCTCCCCCCATTGCCTGTCCCCCCTCACCCCGCAGCCTGTCCCACCCCACATCCTGTCCCACCCCACGGCCTGTCTACTTCCCCCCACCCCACAGGCCTGTCCCACCCCATGACCTGTCCACTCCCCCCACAGCCCACGACCTCTCCACGCCCCGCCCACCCCATGGCTTCGCCCG